>NC_041032.1:1028296-1104410 GCF_900634625.1 Parambassis ranga | reverse complement strand
CGCAAAGACTGCTGAATCAAACAACAATTAAAAACCCACCGACATGTTGATTAATCCCGGACGGACAGCAAAGGGTGAAAGGTGTCCCCACCCCGGCTGGCACCCCTCTCCAGCCGGCTAATCCGGCAGAAGCTGCCATGAAATCGGCTCCACTGCTCCTTGCCCTCTGCCTCAAGTGTAAAACCACAGCAGAATCAGGCAGAGAGAATAACGGAAGAAGAGGTACTAATCCACCCGTCAGTCTGCGGGCTGTGGGATTTGGGACTATCATTTACAGTGTAGAGAGTGAGTGCGGATGAATATTGGTAAGGGCCGGAGAAAAGTGCGATATTCTCCATGTGCATCACATCCCTCGCCTCATTCCCACTATACTTCAAGTCTATTTCCACTTTGTGTTTGGCCTCTTAGTTTACACTTCTTAATCTGTCGCTCACCATCTTTCTGGGGAATCTATGTTAACACCACTCCATCTATCTCTAAGCACACTTAGACAATCCAGCTCCAGAGCCAAACTGTGAACTTCATTACTGCTGCCAGTATCACAAAGAACAACATCTAAAGAGTTATGTAAATAGGAGATGTTTCATAAGAGATTAGAAGTTTGTTGCTGTGATATGAATACATTTAGTACTTTAGATTAAATAATTCTAAATTTCCAGCCTGTTTTATTAGATGTTTTACTAGATAATATATAAGAATAGTCATAATAATGTTGACACTCGACCACTGGACTACACCACAAGACGATACTGTCAGCATTTGCATGGGAGGTGGACACAGATACGAGAGCACAGGGCAGTTAAGAAGTCAAAACAGACTTTAATTTACTGACCAAGGGGGCAGAATCAAAGTCTCTCAGGAGAAAAACAAAAAATCACACTTAGTGTGGCAAACAACGCATGTAGCTTAGCAAGGCAAAGTTCACAAGCAAGGTGCAAAAACAAAACAGATCTTTAGCATGGCATACATGGATACAAGAAGGAACACAATCTGTCAAAAGGCTGGCAAAGCACAAAAAATCGAAACACAGGCTCATGACAGATACAACCTAGCTTAGACGCTGTATGGTCCTCATGGTCCTCAAGAGGAACATCTTTTATCTATTTAAAAACACGTTTAAATATGAAAGTGAGCAAAATGTTTATTTAACCAGCTAACCCAGCTTGTGAAAAATATAATTTGGCATATGATTCAATGCGTGCAAAGTGTTTTTGTTGAAAAATTAAATTGAAATGAACCTGAAAACTGTCCACAGTCAACTGGGATCCTTTTTTTCTTCTGTTATGACACAGTAAACTATATAAACTTACACCCAAAATGAAACATGTACGTTACTTAGTAAATGTGATGCAATAATCTTCAGTGTTTCCAATGGTCTGCTGCTATTCACCTTTTGCTTAATGTGGTGTGAAACCATTCATTCTAACCTGGTATTTGTGTTTGTCAGTGTGTGAACTATCCATGCTCCAGGCGTAGTTCAAATGCTGTCTAATTTATAGATAAATATCCTTAGCTGGATAAATATCATAGTTATTTCCATCCATCTGGCATTCCATGCTAGCTTACGTAACCCCTTAATACCTCGGTAACATACCCCTTAATTTGGCCTCTGATTGTGTAGTCCTGATGCTGGCAGTGCTGGAGTGATGGAGAGTCAAATGTTGGCAGAGGCGCAAGGAGCCGGAGGCTGAATGTTACAGAAGCAGCTGATTGGATTAGCAAAGTACACACTGATTAGTGATTGGCTGCTACTTTGGGCAGTCACATGCTGGGAAGAATGCCCTGCTGAAATTTTAATTGAGGAGTGGAAGTAGAGTAAACTAGACTTTCTGATTGGAGACTTGAGTAGACTGGTAGGTAGGGCTGTGCAACATGACTTGACTGAGAATAATAAAGAGGAGCACATCTGACAGGGTATAGAATATAGAAAAGACATCTCTGTCCTTATCTGTCCTTATTGTTGCAGTGTCATACAAGAAACCATTGTTTATTATATTTAGCCCACTTTCATGCTGTTTTGTACATCTTATGCTGCTCCACAAGGCATTTGGAGACTAATTGACCTTGCAGACGTGAGCATGTGCATTGAATCCAGCATATTGTGAATTAGCCAGACCCAGTTGTGCACAGTAGATCTCATCCTGTAGCTAATTATTATCAGCCATCTGCTGAACGCATAAGCTTTGCCATGAGCCCTGCTGCAATGCTTTTGACATCGTCTCTGTTTATATGTGCTTTTGTGCTTCTTTTTCTTAATTGTTTGTCAGCTATTCATACATCTGACTGTTTCCCTATTCTTATATTACTGTGTCTCTATTTTCACTTATGCATCTGTTGCTCCTACCTGTCAAGGGTATTTATGTGTTTCTGCTTTGTATCCAACTCATTTCTCATTGGAATAAGGTTTGTGGTATGAAAAGGAAGTGGGACGTTATTTCTGAAATAAGAAATTCAGTCATCTCTATTGTATTGGGGGTGACGGTAGAAATCAAAGACATCTAAAACCCAGGGAATCAGCATATAGCGTCAGTCTTAGCTGCAAGGAATTGGCTCTATAACCACTTTGTTTCCTCTCCTTACCTGCAAAACATGGCTTTCTTTTTGACCTGCACATTTGCTTGTGTGTGAAATGTTCCTTACATAATGTAAGGACACACACACAGCAGATTTGAACATATGGTTGTTCGGAAGGTCAGAAAGAAACCAAGCAGGTGTAAAGAAAGGTGGCAATTAATTGTAATTTGTTTATGACATGCTATAATAAATGGTTGGTAAGGAAGTTTAACAAGCAACAAGAAACTGTATAAATAGGCACATCTGAAGAGAAAAAGAAGGCTGGGGGAGATTAGCTTTACTCGCCAGAGAGCAGTTCAAGACAAGTAAGCCAAGATGGCCACTATTGGACCCTTGACAGAAAACTTAAGAGTTTCTTTGATTGTCTGCGATTACAGATAAGTGTAGTATTTTCACAAAAACCCATTTGTTTTGATAAAGACTTATCCCCTTTCCCAGGAGAGAGATGAAAAAGCAGCTGAGAAAAAGAGTGGGGGAAAAAAACAGACAGATAAAGAAAGAAGGGGATGAGAGAGAAAGCTCTCATAGGTATTAGATCTGTTGATGTGAATACTAAATAATTCTCCATCTCCTCTGCCTCTTTATCCATCTCCCAACGTATTTTTTAGACGTTGTATCTCTTTTTTCCTCTAATTTCTCTTTTTATTTTCACCTTCCTTTTCCCCTTCCCCACCTACCGAACTGTCTCTATCACCACCATTTCACTATCCTCTTTCATACGTCTTAAAACTTAATCAGACTCTTGGCAGGAGGAGAGGCGGTCGCCTCATAGGTAGTGCTACTTATGACATGTCACGCCTGGCTGGACTACAGATGGTAGCTGCTTGTAACAGTTAACTTCATAAAAGATTCAGTCCTATCTATTGCCAGACAAACACTACATAACCTTGTGTCCAAATGTAATCTTGCACCTTTTTTTTCAGAAGTTCACTGAAAATAGGGAACATCTCTTTTTCTTACATATGGAAAGTGACACAAAGGGGTTTAAAAGGGTTTAAATATCCCAAACACATAGCTGCACCGCAGACATAAAAACTGCTTTCATTGCCAGGAAAAACATTTAAGCATCACAATAAGGGTTCTAAAATTGTCAGATATTTCTCCAAGGTACTCACACGCAACATTTTCTGAGCCTTTATTGTGACATATTTTCTTAGATATAAGGCTGTACGACGATGTTTGTCATCAATATACATTGTAGGCACTGTTGTATTATGTTTTTAAGGTATAAGCAAATAAAATTGCACTTAATGATGTATTTATCCATGAAGTGAATACATATAATTATTAAGTAACTTGTATCATTCAGTTTAATGAATAATAACAAGTTCACTGAACAGAGACCTAACTTTACATTTTTTTTTCTGTATATCATAACTGTATAAAAGGAAAGCTGCAGTAGGCAGTGCAGAATAATGCCCTGTCATCCATCTGGCTCGTTACATAAAATCAACCTGATGGCTAATTATCATTGACAATAACCTGCATTAGTCTCCGGTCACTGATCCACTTGCTGCATTGGAATGGCTGTCTTTGTCCGCTTGGTATACGGCCCATTTAAATAAAATCATTCACTGCCAGACTACTGGCTCGGTGTTCAGACAGGTAGTGCTGAGCCACATCTGTGAGAACTCGTTGTCACATGCGCCTCACTAAACCACCCCAGAGATCATGTCAAAAATGGTGTCACTGTTACTCTCTGTAAGTTTTCACCTCAAGACTCCACTTATACTTGTGCATTCTTACCTTTCAGTCAGCCCGTCCTCACCAAGAAAACATGACATAGTATTTCAGTTCAAGTCAAACATGCGCATGTGTTGTCATCTTGACATATTCATGGGGGTGGGGACTCCCTGCGATAGCAGTTTTTTTTTTGTGCCAAATCCAACAACGGTTAAAAACTAAATTGAACCATGAGGAAAAACAAAACAGCTTGCATTGTCTAGGGGACTCGAACCACAGACTCTTGTGGAAGTGCGCTGTGACTATGTTCTGTTAGCATCAACATAATGTCGTATGTCGAACAATATGTCCATATGTTCCATTGGCATAAATGTAACCATGGGACAGAAGAAGAAGACAGAAGAAAATTGCACAATTTTTCTTCTTACTATTAATTAAGTTACAAATAAGATTTAAATTATCATAAAAAATAACCTGTCTTTCTTGTACAGACACTACTACTACTACAACTTGTGAAGAAGGGTGAGAATGTTATTATAGTAACCATTCAGTTCTTTGTATTTTATGTAGTGCTTTCTGCTAAAGTAAAGTCTCACCAAAAAACATCCCCTTTAAAACAACATAGGGCCCTAATGTGCCAAAAATGTGCAAAATAGGTACCTTTTAGCAGCCTTTTTAACAGCCTGGGATGTGTTTTTTTTTAAGAGTACTGGTCATTCATCAACCTTTTTCTTAAGAACACAAAATCTGCTTTCTCCAGTAGCTTTTTTATGAACCAAAAGCACTGAGGTAATTCCAAACTGCAGTGTGTACCAATCTCAAAGGATAACACTTGGCAATTTCACCCAGCAGCCGTAGTTTGGCTTCTCCAGAAAATAAAGCGGAGGAAAGAGGAAAACAAACACGCGTGTGATAGAAAGAGGAGAAGATAGGGCCTGCATGGGCAGGTCTGTAGAGCACTTTTTTGCACTTTTACTCATTTCACCCTCTGTAAAAAGCAGCAATATTTCCATCGATGAGTGAAGCGGGGGGAGAGCCCCTTTCACCTTGAAATGTGCTGCATTTCTGTCTAATCTTCTTTCCTTCTTAAAAAAATTACCTTTCTGAAGGGCGCTGGGGTTCAGGGAATCAATAGATCACTCAGGCTGCAAATGTATTATCTTACAATGGAAGAGGAGGGTGTGTGTGTGTGTGTGGGGGGGGGGGTTGTGGAGAATGGAATGGAAGGAGGAAGAGAGGATGATGGAGGAAGGGTGCAGGAGAGTGGAAGGAGGGAGAGAGAGAGAGAAAGGAAAGTGGAGAATGTGGAGGAAGTAAAGGATAAGGGGTAAATAGGGTGAGAGTGGTGGAAGCTAGATGGATCAAGCGGGAGAATGATGAAATTGGTGAAAATGAGGCTAGAAGAGGAAGTCAGAGGGAAATGGTAGGCAAGAGCTACAAAAGCATTGCTCGGTAGCCATTTATAAGGGTTAAAAGTAGGATTGTTTCATATGCATATCAGACCTGATCATGTTTAACTCTTTTAACTACATTATCTAAAGAGCTGATTCCTAAGCTAAACTTGTAATGGAAAACAAAAAATGTGGCTTTAAGGGGTGGTGGGGGGGTTGACGGGTGATTAATACTGTATAAGGAAGTAAACTTGTGACATTCGAGGCAGCAGACTGTACAGGGATTTGTCACAGTTCAGCAATGTTTGCAACAGGCCCAAAATGTTGAGGCAGAGTTGGAGGGTAGTTCACTGAGAGGTAACCAAGCTGTGATAAACTGGCAAGAAGGGACAGGAATGCTCAACTGCAACAATAAGGACTGAGAACAAACTGTACTAGTGATTCAGATAAGCACAGCTGTTCTGAAAGGTGGCTGATATTTACTTTATTCAAATTTATTGATGTGCTTTTGTCCTCTTTTGAGACTGTTATTTGGCTGCTTGGTGGTAAATATGTCATCTACAAACTGTGGAGTTGCCTTTGTAGAGAGAAGAAGAACATCATACTGTATTTATGACACCATTTTGCATTTAGGGTTTAGTTTCTCACAACATCAATTTTGAATTCATTTTAATAAAGGTCAATGACTTTCATAGAAAAAAGATACAAATTCAACAACAGCCCAACTTGCTAAAAAGAAAACATGCCTTCAGACTGGGTTGTGTTTCCTATGTGCCCTCCTTAGGGCTTGAGAGTGCCTATACCATTTGTCCTTTAGAGCAGGACTTGTTGCCATGGTAGCCAATACTCCAGGGGCTATCTGTAGCTCAGCCTGTATCCTTTAACTCTGACCTAAAATGGGTGGCTGTGGTAGCTTTCCTTGTTAGCTTTGTTAGCAGTTAGCTAGTGTCATCACAGACACCAGATTTAAAACTAAAGCTAAACTGTGACACAAAGACAGATTTGCTGGATATGGCGTGTTTGGTATATGAACTTGCATGACTATTTGCTATTGATCTATTCTGTGTGTCTATGGGTGGATGGAAATATGGCTGCCAAATGATGATAAATGCCATACACGTTTACACACATTATGATGTCATTGTCACAGCATCTCGTTTTTACAGCATGTTGCAATTGCACTCTTAATATGATGAAAAGTAAAGTTACTTGAAGATGATGTGGGGGGCTCCCCCTCCCTCCCTCTCTCTCTCTCCCTCTCTCACACACACACACTCATGAAGACTCATATAAACACCCATCACACAGGCAGACAGATCAATACAGTCTCATTTCACACCTTGTGCAGCTAAAGTTCTCTCTTGTAGAGGCAGCAAAACACAGACTAGACAACAGATGTATAAATGGTCTGACAATGAACACTGGAGAGTGAGGCAGGTATAGGGCGAAAGAGGTGTGAGGTCAGAAACAAGGTATTAATGGAGGACTGAATCCCAATAAAGGTGTGTGAGATGAAGAAAAGTTGCTGGGTGACAAAAGCATTTTGTCTTATGGTTGAATGGCTTTGTGGGTCTGTGTGTAGTTTTTGGTTTAAAAAAAAGCCTCGTTCATTGCCTTGGTTCCCACACACTGACACTCATCTTGCTTCTGAAATATATTTTCTTCTCCTCGACTTCCCTTTTTTTTACGTTTGACATTAAGCTGGCAGTTTTAGGCATCTGCTGCCGCAACAGCAGATTAAGCTTACTGAAGTCTTACTGTCTACCAACATTACAAACTCTACCAAAATGGTGGGGTCTATGGGCTCTTACAGCAATCCTTTGACCCTAAGGAATAATCATGTTAGAATGGAGTCTGGTGAAGAAACAAGTCCTGCTCTCACCTCTCCTGCTCTCCAAAGTAACGTATAAAATTAAACAAGCGCATGTAGAATCACTTTTTAAAATATGATCTGTGTACACAAAGTCATGTTCAAAGGTTTGTACACACATACACATGTATTTTGTGTGTAAAATGTGTCTAAAATCATCTGATGGGTCTTAGTATTAGGCAAATACAACTTCATATGATAAATGACATCACTTTTTCACTGTGATTTTATTCATTTAGCAAAAATTAAGCCATAAAAAAGACAAACATAATGTTATTTTTTTTACTTTTACTTTTTACTGCATCTAGGATTGAATTAGTTGAGCTGCAGCAGGTGTTGCTGATCATCAGCCCTTGATGAATTGATCATCAGCAGGTGTACAGACCTCTATAAAAACAGACATTTTCGCATTTCGCTGCTCTGGAACATTCAGGTGTGTGTTAACACAATGACAAGAGAGAAAGACATAAGCAATGGTGTTAGAGAAGCAGCTGTTGCTGCACATCAATCTGGAAAGACTTATAAAACCATTTCAAACTATTTGGAGTTCAACGTTCACCAGTGTTCTAGTATTGCCCATTAAATATATATATTGCTAAATGGCACAATGAAAAAAGTTATATGTTCATCTGAAGTTGCATTTACCTAATACTTAGACCCACAACAACCAGATGATTTTGAATGATGTTTTTAGACACACACACACAACTGTATTATTACATGCATTATTTAAACATGACTGTACACTTCTTTATTTAAGCAGACACAAGACATTTAAAATGTGTCCTTCCAATACCCCTCCATTCCCTGTTCATATCCCTCCTCTCTCATTTGCCCCGCTCTGCATTGGCTCCACTTCACTGCAGACTTCAGTAATCAATATATATGCATGTGTCTGAGTGTGTATGCGTGTGCGTAATGGAGTGGAATCTGACAGCAATTGTCAGTCATCTCACACGGCGTACGAAATAGAATCTAAAACGGAGCGCCAAAAAGGCCCGCATGTATGCCTTCGCTCGTTTATGTGCACAGAAAAGCATTTGATTAACATCCATCTCTGCATCACCTCTTTCTGAGCCACCTCCAAACAATAAAAACCATCACAGCCACTTGCTGTACACCGGCAAGCATTTGTCATCCTATTGTGCTGGATAACAACACTGCGGGATTACTTTTGTTCAGTCATTATTCATCCTTTTATGTTGCCATTTCTTTTTGGAGATGAACTGAATTGCCTTGTAACTCATCTTTCATGAACTGGAATTCTGTTTGTGTTTATTTCATCCTATTTTAAAGCCCATTTTGCTGGTTTGTTTGTCCTTTGTGGTTTTCTGAGGTCAACAGGATGTTAAGCAGAGATCCTGTGTTATACTTGAATCATTGTAGATGTACCTTTGATTATTAACACTTTAATTATATTTTGAACTAATGCTGATTGGTTGATTAGGATAATTGACACCTCTATCGAAAAGTCAGAACCAATAGATTTGACAGGCAGTAGTAATATTTGTGCTAGACTCACCAGTGACCAGCCACATGGAAGAAAATGCATTATATGCTAAACGACCGTTGCCACATTCTCTGCCAAAAAAGTCCTCACAAACAAAGGAAATGTCTAATCCAGACATGTTGGTCTATCTGAACCAAGCATTTATTGCTCTCAAATATGACTTTTTATTGCAAATTTACAAAAGAAACAGATTTTTTGTTACTCGCTCTAAACTAGTGATTTACCAAATGTCACATTTACAGCATATGACATAATACATTTTAAATAAATGTGATTTGCTGATAAATCTGTTAACAGATGGATGGGAACTGTTCAGTGACATGCAAGGTATGTCTTTGCTCAACCAATCAGGGCCCTAATCATCTCATGCACCAATGAGATATGTACAAAAAACCATCAGTGAACTTGGCCCCAGCTGAATAGAACGGAGCTAAGATTAGACAAAAGGCCACATTACTGTGATGGATCATCAAGCCTGGCTAATTTTACAGTCTGTTGAAGCAGTTGTTCATCATCTAACAGAAAAAATTGCACCCACTGGCTTATTTCAAGAAAGGAAAACAAGCCCTAACAAAGGTCTAACCTCAAAGCTAAACATACTGTACAGGAAGTATCTAATGAAGATCACAGCTCATAGATAACACAGACAACTCCAAGCAGGACCCGGTGCCATACCTTGATGACGACAGTCCAGGGCTATCTGGTTTAGCAGTGGACCTTCAAAATAAAATCCAGAAAAAAAGCAATCTGTAGGATTGCTGTGATTATATCAAAAATGTATCTGTATGATCATCATCTATTATCTATCATCACCATCTATAATATACCAGTAAAATCATCAAATCTCCATCCATCCATTCTATACTACAGGGTTATGGGGCGGCTGGAGTCTATCCCAGCTGACAATGCAAGGGGTGGGGTACTTCCTGGACAGGCTGCCAGTCCATTACGGTTCTAACATAGAAACACAAATCATATCTGTTATCCCTAATTTGAAACTACAGACTATATTTATTTTTTCATATATACAACATATAACATATACAACATATAATACAACACTGTATTTGTAGTATCTGTAGATCTGTAGTATCTGTAGTTTCCACCTGTTTGCTTATAAGTACTGATTGATGACATAATATAGTTAATGCAGGGTAATGCAGAGTGAGTTATACTCATGTTTTATGTTCATTCTGACTTGAAATAACATATTAACGTTATAATAATTAACCCATGATACAATTTTTTTTTTCCTTTGTGCTCTTATACTGTATTTTTATGTAAAGCATATCCACCCACTGATGTTAACAATCCCAGACAGAATGCCTCTGCTCTGAACGTTATTCAGAGTTTGTCTGAAGTTTAAGAACTTAAGTTTAAGAACTTCTTTCAGCTTGGGCGGTTAGATATTTGGCTAAGACCGGAGTTTCCAAATCCTGGGTGAGGAAAAGTGATTTTGAATGTTGGATATCTAAGTGCTCTTGCATAAGAGTCTTAAATGAGTTCATGATAATCGGTAGACAAACACAGTTACATAAACTGCACGCATGTATCCATCTGTGTGTGTTCATATTTGTGTGCACAGCAGTAAATATGCTCAGTCCACTACGTGTGTGTTCTCACACAGAGCAGAGCAGAAGATTTTTCATTGTCTTACCACGTTTCCTTTTATTGTGCTGCTTTTCTTTTATTCAGCCACTTTTCTCTCCTCCAGTTTTTCACCCTCTCCTCAGTCCTTCATCACGTTTTCTTCCCTCATCTTCTTTATGTCTAACTTCATCCCTGTCTTCATTTTTCCTGCAGTAATACTACCTTTTTTAGTTTTCTCCTTTCCCCCTGCTCTTCTATGGTTTGGGATTTATTTTTGCTCTGAGTAGCATGACCGCAACCTTGATGGGATATTTCCCCACAGCAGGTCATTTAGATGCAGCTGAGGTGGACGAGAGGTGTACGTGTGTATGGGGACCAAGCAGAGCTGGGTGCTTGGCCGAACCTGTGTAACGGATTGCCTTGCTAATAAAGTATGAAAGGGCAAGAGCAAAGTAGTAGTGTTGGGTCATTCTGTGTGCGTGTGTGTGTTTAGGTGTGTGTAGGAGGGGACAATGGGAATATTTCAGTCTTGATGAGTCCAGCGTTCACATGTGTGCTCACTTCTCATTGATACACACAAATATTCTAAGTAATCTCTGTCAGATCTATGTTATTTTTGCTGATTTATTTTCCATATTTTTTTTCTCATTGAATTCCAATCTTTCTTTGCATAAGTAATGACCCGGATGAAAATAGCCACTTATTCAAAATCAACCAGCCACTTCCCTAGCAGTCACAATATATAAATGAATTTGTTATAATCAACAGGCTGTGTGAGTATAGAACCATCTTGGACTTTATAATAAGAATTAGATTACCCAGAAAGCAACTCAGGCTGGAGGATATTAAAGTATTATATTTAACCTTTATTTATTTATTCAGGTAATGTATGTTTCTTCCAGCACAGCTCTGATTCACATTCATCCTGCCATGCATATTAACAACTACGCTGTTGTATACAGCTTTCTGTTGTTGGCCACAGGGCAGCTTTCACTGAAGCAGATGGAGGTTCAATGCCTTGCTCAAGGGCATCTCAGAAGTAGTTTGATGTGGGAGGGGGAGCTGTTGCTCATTTGTTTTTCCACCCACATCTGAAGTTCCATTTAAATTCTTGCCTTCTCTACATACAAATGTGTGTAATCTACTGTTGAACAGTACTTCATGAAGCTTGTGGCCAAATATCTACCTCATGTTGACTCATTGACACTATTTCATTAGAAGCTAAGAGATCAGATTTACATTCAGAGGTTGTCACCCATCCCTGCTTACTCATTGGTGTATCATCGGCGTAGCGGTTCCTCCGGGAAGCAAAGGTGGTGTGCTGTGTGAAAAAAAAAGACGAAATGCTGTCATCAGCATTTACTGGAGGACGACACAGAGAGAGAGAAAAGAGAGGGGAAGACGAGACAGAAAGGTGAGTGGTGGAGGTGAAATGGATGAATTGAGGAGGGCAGAGAAAAGGTGGAGAGGATGATGGATAGAAAAGCAGCAGGTGGAAACTGTAAAGGTGAATTGAGAGATGTGAATTGCGACAGAAAGAGACAGACAACTGGAGTTAAAATGCTGAATTATAGCTTCACCAGGAGACAGAAAGTAAGAGAATGGCTGACGGAATATGTGCTTATAGGGTGCCTGGTGGTGAACAGAGATGGTCGGCTGAGATAATGAATGAGCCTCGCTCTCACATACACACACATATGAAGACACAGGATGAGCTTAGATAATGACATCAGTGTTAAGTCAGCGATGACTAAGTGTAGACCTCCAAGAATAGTGGTGTTCAGCAGTTGATGACTCTTCCTGGGGCGACTAAGCACAGGACTGTGATGTAAGATGATGTCCTGAGTACTCAGCAGGTTTTTGGTTGTCACGCAGCCTTAATACATTTGTATGCCATTATAGCATTTCTCTCATTTATTTGCTTTTTTGTTCTTTTGATTCTAGCATGACTGCTGAATTAAAGAAGAAAACAACTCTCTGTAGCCTGATACTATCTGTCCTCATCCAGGAAATAGTCCGGGTTCATGCAACACAAATTTTTGCATGAGAAGTTGAACCTGAGACTCTGCATACTGCATTTGCATGAACCCCATAACTGTGGGCGAAGCTTCTGTGACATCACCTGTATGTACCGAAGAGCTCTAACAGTCGCCATGTTGGCAGTGTCATACAGGCAACTAAAGAGATAATAATATGTATTTATGTTCTGATTTAAACTAAAGATATAAGTATTGATGAATAACTACAAACTTTATTTACTTTTCTCTTTGCACCTTCGAATAGAGAGGATCTTTATTACACATTTTCGAAAGATTTCTTTTTCTTTCCCTAACAATATTATTTACTCTTAGTATTTTTATACTAAACAAGTAATTCAAGGATACATGAGTCCTTGAACGTGCACACATATAAGACTATTTCAGTCATGTGTGTTTGCTCAGAGAGAAGCAACAGACTCTTAACTGTACTTTGGTGAATGCTCCAATATAGTTAGCGTGTTTATCTGGTTACTGAGGTTGACGGCCACCAATTTACAGTGCATGTGTGTGTTTCATGTTATGCATGATTGTGTGGTTAGCATGTATGTGTGTATGAATGTGAATCGGCCACTTTTATTGTGTTTGCTTCCACAGCTTTTTCTGTGCATGTGACACTCCTATAATATGTGTGCGCCATCCTTACTGTGTGAGGCCACCCAGCTGATACCCAAAACCTACATCAAGGTCATGGGAATCAGCTATACAAATAGGTGCCTGTGGTAAAATCCAACGGACAGTTGAACAGATAGTGTTTGTGGAGTGTATGAGTGCTTAAGTGTGTATGTGGCAGTGTGTGTAGGCTCAGTCTATACCTGTACTGTATCCACGATGTTTACTAAGGAGGCACAGCAAACAGGTTGAGTAAACATGTACTTTTTAGTTTCCAACTCATGCAATGAAACACTCATGCATGCATTCTCACACAAATACACACACAAGACAGATAAAAAGAAAGAAATGTTTACCTTTCTTATTTTGTCTTCAGTTTAAGGTCTTTTCTCTACAACATCACCTTTGCAGTTGTCCTGGTGCCTGAGTAGATTTTCTATAACTGCATGTTACAGCTATAACTGGTGATTCCGGGTAGGCTTTAGGTGTTGTTTGTCCCTCGCTGTTATCACCGGTGAACCGTATTTATGTGTTTTCGCACGTCGTCACCTACTGTATCTACAAATGTTCTGAAAACGGGTATCACGTCCGACATTAGTGTTAACCATGAGGCTGCTTTCAGATACAAAGGGAAATCTTTCCTCAACAGTGGTGCAGGAGCAGTTCCCCAGACCTTCATGGGTCAATGCCAAGAACTCATTGGGCCTTGAAGTGGCATATTGAATACTTTGCATTTCTTTCGTTTCATTATTGAAGGGAGAAATGTCTAAAAGAGGCTATCCTGCACACTGGTCAGTGCAATAGGCAATTATTCCCGATATAACATCGACTGGTTTTGGAAGAGAAAACCCCTTCATCACACTGGCCATGAGGAATGCTTGAACTTGGGTGGTGTGGCTCACTAGAAACATAGAACATTTTGAATATGTTTCTTTGTTGGTGAATAGATTATGGATCCACAAGACACTGGTACTTTATGAATACAATAAAGTTTGCTAGTAACAGCCAATTGCATGGCTGCTAGTTGCAGGTGCAGCAATTGAACCTCTTTAAAGAAGATATGACACCACTTGTCTAGGGCTGTGCCCAAATCATTCAATAGTGATTTTCAGTCAAGTACTACAACACGCTGGACACACTATGTTGTGGAATACATAGTGAGTAGGAAGTGCTTTTAGACACAGCCTGTATGCAATAAAAATGCATAAAAAGAATGAATTTACCCTTTATTTGTAAAGTTGTAGATGAATTTTAACATCCTGTTCTTTAACAAGCATTAAGTGTGGCCCAGACCCAGGAGACACATTAGCTTCCATGAGGTTATTGTTGCCTGTTTTATTTGTTTTTTGTTTGTTTTTTTTTTTATTCACAAAAAACATCGTGGACTGTTATTTTCCATGTATCCTCTGTCACAGTGCTTTCCTTCAGAATTAAAAACATTTTATTTTCTTATCTTATCTTCAAGCGGCAATTTGGTCAAACATTTTCCAGAGGGAGGCTAAGCAACTCCACCACCATCTGTTACAAACCAAAGTGATGAGGATTATTGATGAATACATAATTTGACAGTTATTCTCTGCTGTTGCTCAACTCATGGATTAATTGACAAAATCTGTCAAATTCCTTTCACTTTACCAGATTTGGTTCGACTTTTTTGAGTAATGACTTGCTTATCATCTTTGGTTACACACACATCACTAGAGAATCCAAAAATAACAAATATTACTTTTTATAACGTGTACCTCAGTGAAAGTGATGCAGCCTGTAGGTCAGTAGTATTGAACTGGAAACAAGGAAGGGCTTTGACTTATGTCTGTGTGTGTGTGTTTCACCCACTGTGGGCAAGGCCTCAGCTCTGGTTCTGATTAACTCCCTGTAAAAACACCTCTGTTCAGAACATCACAGCCCGTACATCACACTCTCTCTCTCTCTGTCACACACACACACACACACACACACACACACACACACACACACATGCTGCACAGCTCCTGGAGGCTCCCTGTTCACAAAGGGGAGTCTACACCCATCATTCAAAGCCTTATAGTACTTAAGAATGCTGACACTCACACTCACACACACACTCAGTCACACACACACAAATACACACAATGTGCTCTGTTTTCTTAGCTTTGATACACTTATAGAGTTCAGAGGTGAGAGGGCTCGAGGTAACTGTGTGTTTTTCCAGAGCTTTCTAACCACCTAAATCTGCTTCTACACACACACACACACACACACAAGGAGGTCCAGATGGCTGGGTGGAGACAAAAACACTCACACACTTACCCTCATAGCCATTTGCAGAAGCAAAAGAAAAAAAAACACACCCGATAAGCAGTCATACATGCACCGGCAGCATGAATGGCAAGGAATCAAATGGTTCAGACTCAATTAACAAATGACACTGTAGATCATTAGCAGCAGCATGAGCTCACTCCATTACATGAGTGCGTTGATAAAACTGCTGAGATACTGCAGTGTTGTGATGTGGGACCTCCATCAGCACCACACCACACCACAGCAGCAGCATCAGCAGCACTAAAAGATACATGATACATAGCAGCTGACATGTTCAGGTCCCCTAAATCTCAGCCAGCTGAGAACAGTCACATGTGATCAATGGCTAAATTCATCACTCGCAGCCAAACGCCACTATCCAAGTTTTTTTTTTTTTTTTGCATGCTTGTGTGTTTTGTGTGCCTCAACCCCTGTTACCTCTTGAGACACAGATTGACGTTGTCTTTAGCGAGCAATTATAGCCAGAACGTCTGTGAAAAAGGTCACAGCCATCCAGCTATCAACACTCCACGCCAAATGCCAACTGTGTGCGTATGCATGTGCGTGCGCTGTACCCAAAATGCCAGCAGTAGTCACACTATCAGGCCCCCACCACCTCAATCCCCTCACTGTTTGTAGATAATCTACCCCAACCCAGCATGATTGATGAGAGAATTAGTGTTGCAAGGCATTATGGGAATGAGGAAGTTGTATTACTGGATAAGGGAGCATGACAAAGGTTATGGTGGCAACAGTTCTGTGTGATAATGTGCTTGGGTGTTTGGTCGGGACAGTTATTGATGGATGAGGTGCCATAATTCTTTTTTTTCCTATTATTACAGCTACATAGGTCACAGAAACAGTAAACCCATTAACATTTCAGCTAATTATTAATTGTGGATAAACAGACACCAGTCAGTTGCAGCTGCTGTTAGGCTGTTGATACTGTTAAGCATCACAAAAAGTGGATCTGTGGCATTCTTTGAGAGAATGGGACACCCTTCCTGACACATGTCCACATGTGCATTAGTTTATCAGCCTTTGAGGGCACTTTTGATTATGAGGAAAAAAAAATCTATATCCCATAAATCTACATGAAAGGTGATAAGTTTATGGGCTACAGAGGAAGAATATGACAGGTCTCATTACAGGCACATTCAGTTCAGTGAATATGCAGAAGTTTGATAAGAACCTTCATAGACCTTGGTCTCAAAGTGGGAAGTGTTGCTGATGAATTACAACAGCCTGGAAGATGACCCCCATATTCTGGAAGGGCAGTCACCATCACACAGGGGAACTGTTAAGAACCATGATCTTGACAGCCTGATGATGAACAGTGGTACATAGCCACAAAGCTGGCTGTTCTGTTCATGTACAACAAACAAACTCCTATTGATCAAGGTAGCTGGTTACTGAAACTTCTCTGGCCTGATGACAAGCAGTTGATGATGTCCACTAGTTTGAACCAGATACAAAGGGTTGTTTGGAGTACCTGAGCTCACACTGTTTGGGGTACATTAGACTGATATCAGAGAAAATGCAGAGCACTCATATACTCTTCTAAAACTACTCCCCATTCCTTGAAATAAACTCAGCGGTTGCCATTTTGACAGTAATGGATATGGATATAGGGGAGGACTGTGTTCACTTTAGACCACAATGTTATCAATCAACTCTCATATGTTCTCTTTTCACTTTTGTAGAAACTTAGATTGACACTATAAATCCTAGTGTGCCAAAACTTTTTATATTCAGAAAGTGTGTTTAAATCATGAGCAGTAGGTGTCCTTTCTCAATGTGAACTGAAAAAAGTCTGCTGACAAAATTGCTGATTTGCATTGCCTTGGAAAAACTTTTCTTTTGTATCATTGCCCCAGGGTAGGACAAACGTGTCAAACCTAAGTCATTTAGTCAGTACACTTAGTGGTGCAGAGAACAGGGGTCCTGTTTCTGCACTGAGTATCCCTTTAAAGTACGACTGTATACCTCCTGGATAGGGTGCTTCACCTCAGAGTTCCAAGGTTTCACTTCACAGAATTGAAACGTCCTCTCTGAAAAAAAATATCTCACCAAGTTTTCATGGCATATCTCTATTAGTTAGGCTTTCTCCTGACTTTGTGTATTTTTAAAAAAAGAGACTTCTCCTCTAGGATGCCTTATGTTCTAACTCCAAGAGAGCATGCTTTGTACCCTCCCTGGCAGCTACATTAGGCCCTTCTTTCCTGTTTATGTGCACAGCCCATTCCTCCAGATGGTGAAGTGCTGTGAGTCACTATATAAAGGAAGTAAGGGGAAGGCAGGGGAAAGGTGTGATTTTACAGACTTTTAACATGCTCTACGGTGCCATGCTGGTTTCAGCTTCTTTAAAGTAACCAGCCTCCAGCTAGGTCCCAGCGGGATGATGCAGCACTGTCATCATATATGCTTTAATTATCTCCAAATACCCTTTAGGAAATTACCGAAAATTGCCTACAACCTTTAAAAGGTTTTGTTTTTTGTTGCCAAGAGAAGCGGCATCAATTTTCTTACATGATGGATGTTTTATTTTGAAAAAAAAAACAAAAAAAACTCTTCAGTTTCCTGCTTGTGGACAGCAATTCAAGTCATGTATTGTTTGCATCTACTGTACACTTGATAGCTACGGTTGATGTTCCTGAGGGCTGTAATTCTCTACTCTTGCTATAAATCAGAGAGCTCATTTATTACCCAGGGGAACGCTTCTTTTTATTTTCACTCCAGACAGATTTGTAATGAACTATTCTATTTTTGATAGCTCGCTGACAGGAGGAATTTGCTTGTTTTTTTTTACAGAGAAAGAGACGTGGAGAATAAACTTAAGTCCACACTTGCAGTCAGCTGGTGGCTTAGTGAAATGGAATTAATGAGCAGGAAAGCCACTGAACTTGCTACATATGTGGAGGTTTTTATTTTAAGGGGACGATTTCCATTACATTGTGCCTGTTGGCCAACCACTTTTTGGACATTTTTGGACCAAAGAAAGCAAACTATGGGTGCATTTCCTTTAATACAATAGATGCCTTTTATCTTTACGCACACACACTTTCTCTCACACACACAGGCCTGCCTAGTGTATTTTCCCTCCTGGCTTTCCAATTTAAATGCAAATGTTCCCAAATCGGACTCCACAAAGATGCATGGGCAAAATCATTTGACGCAGATGAATTATATATTTTAATTAAGCAAGCCAAAAGAATCACGCCTATTCAGCCTTTTCCCCTCCAATAAGAAATGAATAAATAAATATGGAATAAGGAAAGGAAGAAGAAGGGAATAAATGGGAGGGTCAGGGGAGGGATGGATGGATGGATGAAGACAGGAGGGTTTGTATTGAGTTTGTGTGATCGTGGCGCTAACCGCCCGTGGGCTGTCATTATGTGAGCGATCTGAAGCTGTCAAATTTCAAAACTGTATTGTTTTCTGATAGACGGGCTAAATACCCCCACAGTGTGCATGTGCACACACTTCTGCATACGTAAGACAGCATTTGCATCCATAGAGCTTGGAACGTGTGTGCACACACACACACACACATTATTTGGGTTTTGATGGGAAAACCAGCACTTAGAAAATGAAGAGCAGAGATGGGGAATGTGGTGCTCTGACAAGGGATGCAATTTTAATTTCACCCCCTGTCACTCTCCTCAATATCTGCTCAGATGAAACATATGAGCTGCCAATCACTCACACATACCAACACACACACACAGAAACAAGCAATGTCTAAGTCGCATCCACGCTGGTATTTCTTTGTCACAGGTATGCACGCATTTTAAGCTAGCAGCATTCAACAGGTGGATCAACAGAAGCTAGCTGAAACATTTCACCATAGAGAAAGTGAACAAATACAGATTTTAATGCACAACGTATTAGTTTAATGACTGCTGTCTTAAGGCCTCATAGTGGAACGATGCAACACACAAGTCCAGCAGGACAATGGCAGCCACTGACACTTGTATTAGCTTAGAGTCTGCAGTCCAGTCTGCATATCCTGTCACATGGTCTGGTCATTGGACTCTCTTCCTAGAGGCTACAGCTGCTTGTTAATATACTGGATTGACCTTTTTGTTTTGCCTCCCTAAATGCAGGTATTCTAACATAATACTAAATGAATAAAACCATTTGGCTGGGCTTAGACAAATATGTTTGCAACTGCTTTAAAATTATATAAATAAAATGGATTAACTAATTCCAGATGTAGGTGCAGCCACAGCTGACAGAGTGCTGGAGTCTGACTGTGTGAGAAGCATAGACAGTATTTGGCCTATTGAGTCCCCTCATGTGATAACACCATCATAATAATGTCCCCACTGTGGAAAAACAACTCGTGCCATTATCGTAATGATTTCTTATGAGAAAATCTTGCTGTAATTGGTGTGGTTGAAAAATAAGAAAATAATAATACTTCAATTTATTATTTAATGAAGGAGTAATTTAGGTGTGAAAGCTTCTTTAAGACTTTTTAAACAATTATTTTTGCAGATTCTGCTTTAATTTTCTTTTTAACTGAATATAAGAGCTTCTCATTTCAAAGGACATTAGTGTGGTTGCTCACTGAAATGATCCCCTGTGTCTTTGGCCGTTTTATTGCCTTTTAACATTTTAATCTGACTGTGAAAGCTTTTTCATGTCCGTGAACATCTCTCTGCACTACTCGCAGATGTTTTCTTTTGTAAGATGCTTAAACATGTGTTCATGTGCAGACCTAACAAAGAAAGACAGGCTATGATATGAAGGAGGGGTGAGAAAGACGAGGAGTGAGACGGCAAAAGGAGAAAAATAAAAAAAACAGAGACAAGAAAAGAAAAGAGGAAGAAAAAAGTTGAAGCCACACAAAAAGCGAGAGGTAATGGGATATGACAGAGGTTTGTAGCAGCTGGAGTCTCGCATCAAAAGAACAAGGAAATTCACTTCTCTTTCTTTGCCTTCATTTAGAGTGCACACTGTGTTCTTCACATGCAGACACACACACCTTACTCAATGCTAGCCCCAGCAGCGAGCGGGCAACTTTTATCTGTACGAGAGCCAACCATTTCTCCTCATGGAGCAGAGGAAAGCAGACAGGAGAGTGCATGAAGAGTGAATAGGGGAGGACACATTTTAATGGGATGATCTGGGTTCAAGCCCCGCTTGTTGGCAAGACTCCACCCAGCTCAGCTGTCCTTGTACTTGGTGGAGGTGGTGAATTCATAGTTAGTTCCAGCAGTGTAGCAGCTGACCCTGACCTCTAACCTTCAACTCCCACTGGAGTTATGGGAAACAGCAGTCTCCCTGACTAACATACATATCTCTTGCATTAAAGAAAAATGTAAACATTCTACGGACAGTTGCTACTTCTATTTCTCACCGAGGCAGCAAACAGACGCTTATGCTCCCATCTGTATGAGGCAACTCGTTCTAATGCCTTAGAGAGGATGGCAAGTTTAAGATCATAATCACACCAGTTGCATACATTAAATAGATAACAGTGGTGTCCTTGCTTTCCTATACTCACATACACAAAGCAGTGAAACAGATTGTTTATGACATCAAGCATCTGGATGTGAAAAAACATATGCAGCGAATATTAGGATTTGAAATTAACAAAGCTGCCAAGATATACATTTTCAGCCAGGACAAGTCATAATGTGCTCAACCTTGTGTGGAAGTGACAGGCTCCAACCCCTAGATTTAGATGTTACATATAGCTGCTAACTTAGCCAAAAAGCACCATTGTTTAAAATGATATATTTATATATATATATTGTTCGCTTAGCTTCTAGTGTATGCTTTAAAACTGATTTAGCTGCTGATTATTGGCTGTAGTCTCTGTATGGCTATGAGGACAAACACCACACGTAAATATCCTTGCTGCTCTACTTAAACATCACTGCTCTGTGTGTATAAATACATGTATGCAGGAGAGTAAAAGCAGATTTATAGTGTGCTGTGCGAGTCAGTGAACATCGATAAAAATGTATGAGGATGAATGAGTGATGGAGTGTTAGATATGACAAAAATCATGAGTAACACAGATAAATGTGTGTTTGTCTGTCTGTCAGTCAGTGACGGGGCCGCACCATCGCAAGGTTATCCGATGTTGGGCTGTGTAAGTGAATTTGTCCAGTGGTTTATCGGCATTATGACCTGTTCATGGATATTGTTGTTTCCAAGATTAGCCGGTTTCTACTCTACATTGTGAATGAATACACATGTATTTAATGGGATTGTGCATCCAAACAGGGAAAGCCTGAAGGGCACTCTTCCCTTTCACTTCGTTTAACTCTTTTAACCAAATGTTGATAAATTGCTGGACTTCAAAAGATAGGGAAGAAGTTTGCTGCAGATTACCCAAGTTTGCCTCTGAACGCTTACTACATGTTGTACAGGGGCTTACAGTCAAACCAATTTTGCCTAGCAAGGTCATTTTTATGTATACTGTCTATCTATAGACAAAAACAGAAAACTAAGCATGTATGTATGTTTTTGTTTTACTTAAATGTTAATGTTGGGTGTTGTTTCACATGGAATCTGTGTGTGTTTAGTGTGCTATACCTTTAAGAGCTGCTGGCCATAGCCCATCCCAGAGAGGATGGGCCCATTAGTCTGATGAACAGAACGAAAAAGAGGGAGAAGGGAGGAGAGAGATAGAGAAAAAGACAGAGAGAGGGGGGAGTGAGAGATGTACATAAGGAGAAAGAGAGAAGGTTACAGTGAAAACAGTGAGAGAAGTAAAGAAAAAGAATAAGGGAGTTTGACAAGTAGAAACAGGAAGAATAAAAGGCCACTTAAGGGAGTGTAACAGTGAGAGGAGATAGACACTGAGAGAGGACAGGAAGCAGCTATCTCTCCATCTCTCACATAGTGTTGTAGGCGTCTATGGTCTGTCAGTCAATCAGGACGACAGGCACACACTCACTCGCCGGCTCTCTGTCTCTCACGCGCGCTGATGACTTTGCTGTGTGTGTCTACAGATGGCAAACCTTGTGACATCGTTGTGCTGTGTAGTTCTGGCCGCAGTGGTGGTAGCCTACGCTCAGAGACGCAGTCAGCTCGGTGAGTACGCACTTCATCTTCTTCTTTATTACACAGGTCCACTCCTCAGCTGAGGCCTATGCTCTTTATTTCCTCTTATCAAGTTTTGACTTGCTGCACTTGACTCTTCCTCTTAGAGCTCGTATTCGCTCTACTTTTTATCTGTGTCCTCATTTTCTCTCTCTTGTTGCATTATTATTATTATTTTATTAATTGTAAAGTTTAATTATTTGTTGTCTGTAAATTTTGCTGACAGGCAATTAAGAGCTGCTCTCTGTGAGGTCAAAGGTGCAACAGTGCCACAGTGGTATACCTGTGAACAGATTTGTGCACAAACAAATAGACAAACTCCGACAGAAACAGCTAGTTATCTCTCTCTCTCTCTGCACGGTGCTAATATTTTGGCCACATTACCAGGACTACCTCCATAACAATATGTGCTTCAACAAAGAAGCCAGTCAGGTCAAGTGATGATCATGAGCATGTTTCAAATGATTTGTGTACTGAGGTTTCTGAGGCAGAAAAGATGGGCTGTAAAGACATAATGCAGTGACTGCCCCTCAGAGAGTTCACACAAGATGCATGACCAGAAATTAGACCATGGGTGTAAATGGTGTGTGTGCATATGTGTGTGTGTGTTTAAGAGGAAGTCCATTTGTTACTTGACTTTTAGTGAAGAGTGGCCTTGACTTATTAGCCAATAAGGTTGGGTTGTTTAAGTCAGCTGACCCTTAGAAAGAGTCTAAGGAAGTCAATAAGTCCCCAGTGACGCACATCACTATATCACGAGGGTCACACAGGCACACACATACACAGGCACACACACACGCAGAGCAGAAATGGAAATAGGAATGTTGTCTTTAGGGATTATACGAAAGCAACAGAGAAGGTAAGAGAAAGAGGAATATGGAAAGAAAAACAAAGAAGAGCAAAGAGGGGAAAACATCCAGGGAAAAGATGGAAGGCAAACGGAAACAGACAGATTGGGAATGAAAGTCAGGAGTAATAACAATTGATGCTTGATGTGGAAAAGAGCTGAATAGAGCCAGACAATGCTTTCTCTGAGCACAAGATGAAAACCTTACTTTTTATTAATTCAGAAGCACTTTTTAGCTTCAGTGAAAATCGATGTCCCTATGCTGCTTATCTATTAAAGAAAAAAAACATCTCATTAAACCTATGTTAAAACTCACTTGATATTTTTATGACAATTTCAAACATGACATGATAAGATATATTGCAAATGATTGTAATATTTTGGAGTGGCGCAGGTGTACCTTGCCCTGAGATACTGAAGCTGCTGTCATCACAAGGAGCTGGGCTGTTTAAGAACCTTTAGGGCCCTTCCTGGCCTTCAGAGGCCAAACAGTTTAGCATTAGAATGTATTTTTTTGTATTTTCATTTATCATTGTTTGAGTTGAGTATGAGTTGGCTCCTTTATTGGCTTCAAAAATGGGCATGTGAAGCACTATAGTTTAGAAAGTAACAGGTGAAGAGACCAATCACATTTTGAGTTACAATCATTGCTGATTTGATGAGCAGATAAATGTGTGTTTAACCTTTTTGTGCTATGTCATAGCAAATCTTAGGTTATCATTGATTTATATGTTTTTATTTATGATTTTATTTTATTTTGTCATTGTGTGGTGTTTTGCCCTTTTTGAATGTGGCATGTAATACCTACATACTATGGAGGGGCACCACACCAAGCCAAGACTGTACTCAGTAGCTCTTCATGTTAAGTTGTGGACTGTGGTTGCTTTGATATTCATGTCAAATGTGCAACTTGCTTTTTCTTCCTTCCACTTTTTGAGTTTGACTAACTAGTCCCTCATGGTATTGTGTGTGCTAGCATTAGCTGTATGCTAACTTAAGGAGATATCTCTAAAACACAAAGCATAGATGTCTTTGACATTACATCATAACTGATTGAAATAATTGTGTGTGTTATTGTCACTTTTTGTTTTGTGCTACATACACATACACAAAGATACACATTGCTAAACACACAAATACTGTATATCCTGTATTTCTCTGTGCAAGAAAGTCATGCAAAAGTATTACTAGTATGTACATTTGCCCCAAATTCATTTGCTCACACACCTTTATAATCACACACACACACACATTTACACATCTGTCTCTCTTGCAAAATGCCTTGTTTCTCTGACAAATTGCCAGCTAGTTTGATTGACAGACTTCCCTAGGGTATGCCTCAGTTGGCAGCGAGAGTAGAGCACACACGTGCACTCACTCACACAGCAATGTGCGTGCATGCAGATATACATAGTCGGTACTGAAGGATGGAAGAGGAATGAACTCTCTTGTTAGGTCTGAGTCAATTTGTACAAAATGCGCATACTGAGGAAGGTACACACTGTCTCTCTCTCTCTCTCCCTGTCTGTGTACTTGTGTGTAGTGTGACATGGACTGTATAGGAAATCCATTTGAGACTTCATAATTAATGACGCCAGTGCATTGCTGAACAAATGTAATAAGAAATAGAGGTGGAAAACATCCTCAGACTTGAGTCAAACAAATAGATACAACCCTCACATTTAGAGAAGTCGATTGGAAAGTGAAAGGGAGACAGCCATGTGACAGACACACAGACAGAGCAGGAGTGATGGAGGGTGGAGCAAGATGAGACCGAGAGACAGATGTAGGAAACATGAAACTAACACTTCATATTGTGAAGGAAAATGTGTGTATAAATCCGCCACTGTGTGATGATGGGAAAAGTTTCACTTACTTTTGTTTGTATTTAGATTATTTACTTTACAGCTATGTAAAATACGAGTAATATTACTGTATATTAATCTACTTTAAAGTTTCAGGGAAAAACAAACATATTAAAGGTTGATGAGGCTACATTAAAATAACATTTTGTTATTTATTGAGAGTCATGTTGCCAAAAAAACACAAAAAAGTAAAGAGAAATGACAGTCCCTTAATAAAACATCACTTGAAACAACAGATGAAAAGGAAAAAAAATTGAAAGCTAAAAACCCATGGAGAGAAAGACTCAAAGGTCATGCCAATTAAGCTTCGTTGAACATGAATTTGATTTTTGAATGTTTTTGAAAAATAGACAATGAAGCAGTTATGGGGGGGCACTGGGTGGGTGGAAAAGACATAAGACGGATACGTTAAGGGAAGAAGGCATGAGAGAATACAGATGACAGATGAAGAGAGAAAGGTGAGAGTGTGGGAGTCGGATTGCAGTTATTCAGAAAGCTTTTTTTATGGTGTATAAGTTTAGTGTTTTATACATATAGTGTCAATTATTGATTTACTCTCAGAATAGTTGAATGCAAACATGCACGATCACTAATAGTAAAAGCAAACAGTCAACAGTGCAGCTGTAGGCACGAGTTTTTCCTTGACACGCTGTGTTTCTTCGATGACCCTCACCTCTCAGAGTCCCTAAGGCTGAGGAGGAGAGGAACAAATAAAATCCCTTCAAGGATCCATATTATCATTTCTATTCATTTGTATTAGATAGAGAGCAGATTGCTCTCCCAGTGGAACAAAAGTTCATAAAAACACAGAACTATTCAAGCAGTATCATCTCATGGTGACCGCTGCAGCGCTTTATGGCTCAGTGTAATTAAAAATGTGCAGTATTGAAGATTTAATGTGTGTGTTCACCTGTGCAGCTGCAAATCTTATCACTGTCCACAAAGTGATGATAAAACTGCACATAAGGATGGTCAAGGTCTCCAACATCTACTTCTGATAGCATTTCTGAATGAATTTGTTTGTGTTACTCATCAATCCCTTTGTTCATCCATCCATTTATTTTCAAGCATGCTGGTCTGGACCAAGTAGCACATTTTTGGGGCTGAGAAATAAAGCCTATGTGTCAAAGTGTCAAAAAGTCTAGTTCCCCTTCAAAAGCAAATTAATCCCCAAAGACCTTTATGTTAAAGCGACCGCTTTGAGTGACAGGTGGGCGCCGTATCACAGAACAAGTTTCTTGCTTCCGTGCCTGACATTCTCAAAAGAGTACTTTGGAAATGTACAAGTAACGTCACAGAAGACTCACCCGTAGAATTTTTTGTTTTGTTTTTTTCAAACAAAGCCACAAATTCTAGGCTAAGAAACAGAGTCAAAAAGTGCGTTCCATCCTCATAGACCTCCATGTTGAAATGTCCAACTGCAGCAGAAAGAACATGTTTACAGCCTGCTTTGGTCTATGATATATGGCGTGTGTGTTGTGTGTAGTCTATATGGACCATAGACCATATATACTGTAGATAGATAGACCATAGACCATAGATCTCAGGTGAGAACTGCTGCTCATGGCACATGGAGACACAGTCTTAAAAATGAATAAGACACTGCACATTACTCATGCTTGCATGGATTTTTTTCCCCATTATTCTTGTAGCAATATGGATCACTCATCCTTTCATGCATGCACTTAACGATTGATCACAAAAGATACTGTATATGTGAGGAAAAAAAGCCTTGTTTATTTTCATTATCCCTCTTTTCTTCTCTCTTCTCCGTGACTCTGCCTCTATGCATGTCTCTCTGTGTCTTCTTTACTATCTCACTCTATACCAGAAAGCTGCTAGTCAAAGCAATACCATTCCATTAACAGGGTGCCTCACAGAGCAAATACTAAGAACATTCACAACATGAATACCAATGAACAAAGTACAAGAACACTCAAAAGAAAGTGGATGAGTAGAACAAAATAAATAAAGAACACATAGAGGAAAAATGTGGTGCAGTTGAGACTGTTTATTTTCAGTTTGACTGAATTTTGCTATTACATTTTTTTTTCTATGACTGAGATTCAGTGAAGCTACATGCTCTGACACCACATTTCTGCCCTGTTATCTGCGAATGTGGTGACATCATGCTGTTGACTGTGAGGGCATGTTATTTATGGGAGTCCATATCCTGATTGAGAGACGAACATTTCCACTGATAATCACCCCCCCCCATCTCCCTCTCTTCCTACCTCC
Organism: Parambassis ranga; assembly: GCF_900634625.1. Classification (NCBI taxonomy): domain Eukaryota; kingdom Metazoa; phylum Chordata; class Actinopteri; family Ambassidae; genus Parambassis; species Parambassis ranga. The sequence continues at coordinate 1,076,852 of NC_041032.1, read as the reverse complement.
CTCCTCTTTGTCCTTTCCTCCTCTCTGCTCTACGTCTCTCTCTAAATTCTCCACATTGCTTCCTCTCACTGGGTCTTCCACCTCTGCATCTAGTTGCTAAGTAATCACTTTCATCATATACCTCTTACACTACTGGCCACCACTATGTTTTTTGCGCACTCCATCGCTGAGCTCCTTTACCTCCCTTTACTGCTAAGGAGAGAGAGAGACAGCAGGAGAGTAAGAGGTTAACTCTCGCACTAATTCCACAGTATTACAGCTGTCAAAGCTGTATTTATTTCTTGAGCATTCGACACGTGCTGCTACGACGTTACCAACATGCCCGGTCATGTGCTTTGCTCCAACTAAAGCTTTATTTATCCATGCGAACGCAACATGCTAGTTCTTCAAATTAAATGAATCCTAGCTATAGTTTTTTTTAACCCATCCCTTATCATACAAGACAGCCAAGTCTAATGTAATTCATGTGAAGATGCTCATGTTGACAGATGTAATTAGCAGTAATAGCTGCAGCGGCACAAAAGCAAAATGTCAGACAGATAATAGTGTTAGATCTGTTTCTATAGTATTCAGATATATTTATCTTTTCAGTAATTTAACCCATGTCAATCATAAGAGCACTTTCACACTGTATAAGCAACATTGTGTAATTGCTGGTAATTGTTATTTATTCATGTCTTTGGCTTGGCTGAAGGGTTTCTTTGACTTTTCACAGTGATGCAATGGCTCAAAATATTTGTGAATAACAATATTTAAAGATTTAACAAGTATAGTGGAAGAAAGGTTAAGCAATAAAAAAAGTATTTTAAGTTTTCCCCAGTTGAATGCACTGCTGAAGTTATTGTTATAAATTGTTGAACTTTTAGAACAACAAACGACAATTTCAGACAAAAAAAATATAATCAATTATTCAGGAGATTAAACTGTTCTCTGATGTGTCACCAGAGAGAACAGACAGCTCCTTGTAAATAAGTAAATAAGCAGGAAAAATGGATGTTGGTGCGTTGTGTGTCTCCTGTATGTGTAAGCCATGTATGCGCCGGCAGGCAGCCTCGCTCTCTCTCATTACCCTGAGTAGCACTCAGTGTAAATCAGTGCTCCCCCCGTTTGGCACGCTGTCTGTATTAAATTCAAGATGGAGCTCAACCGATTGATTGACTGACTGGATTGGCAGATGGATTACAGTCTGACTGACTGGCAGACAGGCAGAGTCAAAGTAACACTAATCCCATTTAGTCATGGCTTTGAAATGCAAGAAAATAAAGAAAACATGTCTGTTGTGGTGCCAAAGAGAAGAAACATAAAATCCCCCAAATAAATACAAGAAATATGTTCAAAGTAAAGGAATAATATGCACACATAAATATTTGGAAAACTGTCTTTTTTATACTTGTCTTAGCTTCAAATTAAATCATCTAAGTCTTGAATGTTGCATGCTATAAATTTAAAGTGACAGTTTATATCATTTTTTGTAACCTATAATCCAGTTACTCATGAAGAATAAATATTGTGAGGAACTGTTGAAAGTAGCTCAGTGGAAAATAGTGCATTGGAGATTGAATTGTATCTGTTTTGAGGTGAACTGTCCCTTTAAGCATCCAAAACATGATTAAACCATTACAAAACACATTCTCTCGGTTCTCCAGTTGAGTCACCAGCTGACTGACTGATTAGATGGTTGTCTGGCTTGATGCCTGACAAACAGATTGGTTCACTTGAAAATTCTTGCTGTTTAGCACAACCTGATAGGAGTTGTGTCCAGGCAGGCAGATTGAGGACTAATTTGGCCATCTGAGTGCCTGTCTGACACCTAGAAGATACAGTAGTAGATAAAGGGCTTGTCTAACACTGATGTTTCCGCCTTTTAAATGGTTGGCTGTGACTGTCCTGGATGCTTAACAGAGGAGAGGTTGAGAGTAATAGTGTATATATGTTGTATTCCACTTCTAATGTAAGTAGCATGTACAGAAGGAGGGGGTGGGGAGAAGGAAGGAAGATGTTGCAAGAATAGACCAGGCCTCCAGATATGAAAAAGCAAATAGTGTAAAATGCTAAGCTGTTCATTGTGTATCATATGTATCTGTCTTGCTGTAAGGAGTTCTGTGCACACATTCCTATGCAACGATGTAAGCTGAACTTTATCATTCTTAATACAGTGTTGTATCTGCTTACAGGGTAAGGCCATTGCAAAAGTACCGCCATATTGGGTTCAGCTTTTAGTAGACCATTTAAATGAAGTCCTTGTGCCTTGTGGCACTGACGGTACCAGCAGCATAAGGTACAAAGTATGAAATTCACAAAAATAACATATGTAGCCTGTTACATCCAGCCTGTTCTTACCAGGAAAATGTAACATGAGGTTGATGTTTCAGTCCTTGACAAAAAAGCATGTGTGCATATTTCTCTTCTCTTTCATATATCTATTTATGTTTATTGGAGGAGGGGATCATTGTGATGTGTTTAATATTATGAATTTGTATGTTGTAATGATGTTCATCCAACCTCTCACGCTGTTTTTAAGGCCTAACGAAAACCAGGTTTTTATGCCAAAAACCAACCTCCATTTAAACATAAAGTGAAAACAAAACAGCTTACGGTGTCAGGGAGGTTTAAACCTCACACTCCTGAGAGAAAGTCTACTGCGTCACCTTCTAACAGACTTTTACGGCATCAGTTCCATGATATGGATGACGTTGACGTATAAACCATATGTTGTATCTGGCAGATGTATCATTGACCAACTATAGTATTGTTTTTGTGAGGAAGTGTTGTTGGATCATACTCAGTAGCATTTTGCTCTTAGACATGAAAGACATTTCTTTCTGACAAGTTATCTCAATAACCATCATATCACAAAGATACATTAAAGAAATATTTTACCAGTTTGCCGACCCACGCAAGGATCCCCCACACTTAAACACACAGTTTTCCATTTTATCAGTCTGTCTGTGTTTTCTTTTCTAAATGTGTGCCATATGTCATGATTTGAAGTGAGAGACAAAAACAAAATGTGAGATATGTAAGACAAATATCTGTAGAATCCATTATTGTTTAGTAGTGAATGTTGTGTAATTAGTCCACTATAGATGCAGGATTCCCGACTTTCCTGATAAAATCTGTCTGGTAATGGACCATTTCCAACCAATCGCTGTGTTTCATGCAAAGATATGGAATCTCAGAATCTCACTGTCTGAGTGTTCATGCGATGTCTGAGCGAGCGTGTGTTATGTTTGTCCTGTCTAATTCTTTTAACTCATTAATCTTTTAGAAGGGATTCCCAGTACAGCTTTGATCAAGCTTCTCTCTCTCTCTGATGGCTCCTTCCCAAAAGTCTGAAGCAGTTAAACAACACTGTACACCCACATTAAAATTTCAGCTCTTTCCTTTTCTGTCTTGTAGTGTGAAAGATATTTCTCCGTCTTCAGTCACATTTAAATACATAGACCCATTTTAGAAAAACTCAGCACATTAGTCTTGAATTGTTTTTACTAATTGGTTTTCATAGAAGCATATTAATTAATTGTTCATCCTGTTAGGAAGACAACCAGAGCAACACTTTCTTTAAACCTTGAACACTACTGACATTGTTAAATTAATCATCACCCCTTCAAAGGACATGATTAGGTTGAATGTAGGAACCTAATATAATGTAACTTCACAGTCTTTTTTGACTATTCTCAATATTGATTGGCTGGTAGTGGTGCTGACTCAGCACATGATATAACCATAGCAACAGAGATGCAGTCAAAGTTACTAGGTTATTATTTATGGCAATAAGCCCTCTTCTTAGTAGTTTTGATGATTTAAATTAATTTATTTAGAAAATACAACTACTGAGGACTGAAAAAAAATAAACCTCACAATCACCTCACAACCCATGGGTTATCGATCTTTTACTTAATAATACAAATGTAAAAGTACAGGACAACAGAGGTAAAAACAATGGGTGGTTGGATTAATAAACATTCTACTTGTTACTTACAATGCACAGTTGTTAGCTTTGAATATTAGCTATTAGCCTCCTAGTTGTGCCAACCATCGTCCCCACCTTATTTGTGACCAAATTTAGGAAATCTGAGTAAGCTTCAGTTTTTGCATGCAAAATACCAGAAAATATGTATCAATAACCTTCCTATTTTTTTTGGCAAGTGACTATGGTATAAGTAGGAAAATGCCTTTCAATGTGTCCATTATGTGCAATTAATGGACGACATAAAGTCCATTACATGCTGATAATGGACACCTCGAAGAGCATTATCCCTTACTTATCTGTGCTCTCTCTGACATGGCCACCCAAGACTGAAAAGAAACACAATATAGGAAATGAGCAACAGGCTTTCTTTGCCCCGTCTTCTTACACTGTTGCTTTATCTTGTCAGTTCTCATCACACTTTATGTCATCCCACCTCCCCACCTCTCTTAGAATCACTTTCTTCAACAACATCCAGCAGACAAAAACAACTTCCTTGATCTTTAACATTCAACACCTAAAAGTGGAAGTTGCGGCGGTACTCCTTTCTGTCTTATCTCACTCTCTGCCTGTGCATCTTTCTTTCAAACACGCACTCAAGATGAAAGATGAGCAGGAGGAGGCACAGGTAAAATTACCCTTGAGCATTGTGCTGCACCAGCCAGCATATAATGATGAATTACCGCTGCTCATACAATTCTGTAAAAGTACCAAATGTGTGATGTTGTGTGTATGTGTTTGTGTGTGTGTGTACGCTGCCTAATGTGAGTCATTAGTAGAAGTGCAGTCAAATGAGGCTTACAGCAGGTCGCAGCCAGCCAGTATTTAATGACAAATACATAGTGAACAAAGTGATGTGATGGCTTCAGGGTCATTTAGCATTTAGCATTTTTTTGGAGCTGTAACAATATATTTAGCTATATTTAGCGAGTCACACACATGCACAACATACAAACACAACAGCAAGCAGCTTCATTTGTGTGTTTCTTCACCAACTGCTTGTAATCCCATCAGGGATGTTTTTATAGTGTCTTCTTCTGTGACCTCACTTCATATTGTCATACTGATGTTTGTTTTATTTATGTAATACAAATGTTAGTTAGCATGAATGTGCTCTTCTATATGTTGTGTGTGATTGTGCATGTGACCTTTTTCTGGCTGTGGTTGTCATAATGCCCTGATTAACCCACAGTACCTCTATCCTGCTGTGCAGATAATGACTGTGTGTGGTGTGTGTCCCTGGCTGTTTGTGATCCAGTGTGTGTGTGTGTGTGCATAAAAGGCAGAAATAAAGCAGAGGTTTACCAGGGATGGCATCCTGGGGAGATCAGGAATCTTAGGTTTCAAGTTATTAGCTTTAATTTAGAAGAAGTGGTTCAGTGGTTCGCACACTGTGCATGCAAATGCAAACCTAAGCACTTTTACTTCCAATACTGTATATCACGCTGCGTGAAAGGCCTCCTAAAAATGCACAGTGATATATTTTTTTTGGATAGTTTATTTATGCTTAATTTATTGTGTTGCTCTTTAACTTTCACAGTGCAGTTAATCTTGAGTGTAATGTGATAGCTTAATTATTTTAAATGTAAAAATGCTGCATATGAATAAATAGCAAAAAGATTTTTTTCCCTCCTGACTTTAAAATCTGGCTTTTTTATGCACTTCCCTATACAATTACCTGCTACATGTGTATAAATAGACAGTTTATAGGTAAGAAAGCTTACCTAATACTCCCTAATTTTGGAGAAATCAAGTTAAAAATCTTTCAAATTATTTCATTTAACAAAGGCAATTCATTCATAGATGAACAGAATGTCCCCTATATTGAATTGAGTGACCATTTGCGAGATAGATTTTCTGTTTCCAAAGCCATTTTGTTGATTCCAACCCATTAAATCTCAAGTTGTGTTTTCCTGTGCCATTAAAAATCACAGGGGCCCCCGCTAGTTTCTCCTGATAGACTGTTCAATAAGTTAATGTTGCCAGGAAGCTAATGTAATTCCAGCCAGTATGAGCTGAGTTTTGGCTAATGTTGCTTTGCAATAAAACTTTGTTCCAAGACATTGCAACTGAATCACTAGAGGCTTAAAAGGGGTCCCGAACCCCTCAATGGAGCAACACTTCTAAATATACACATTTAATTTGATCTATTGTGAACAGGGAGGCCTTCAACGTGACTCATTGTCGGAGGCGGTGGAGAAAAAAGTAGAAGAGTGGCAGGGGGAAAAGATTGCCATTTATCACATTGAACTTCAGTCTCATTTAATTCAGCTCAACTTTATTGTCATTCCTCCCAACTTAAGTCATTGCGATTAACTTGAGTACAAGTGCAGTGAGGCTGCTGAGAGTGAAAACACACACACAAAAAATGAAATGCAACAGTGTTGTGAAAGAAACTGGGGCGCAGAGTTTAAATTACATTAAGTTACATTTAAAACAAGCCTAAGTCCAAAAGAAATGACAGGTTGAGACCCTGCTTCAGTGTTGTGATAAAGATGTTAACATAGAGAGCTAATTTCACATTTTCACAAAGAGTAGTAAAAGTACTTCACTGCTTCAATGTGGAGCCTTCACACATTTTTATATCCTCCAGTTTAGCTCCTTCTTATACCAGCCTGACACTTAACAAGATTGTGACAATTGAGTTATTGAAACTACCGTGAAGGTGATGATGAAATCTGATCATATATGGCAGGTCTGCTTTAAGAGCAGCAGTATGTAAGATGTCACGTAGACTAGACTAGGTAGGAGTCATTTAGTGCTGATCTTGTTAATTTTCTGTAAAGTTTACACAGGTTTGCAGTGCATGCCAACTAGACGTAAAGACGTATTGACATGTCTTATGACAAATGCGTACTGAAATACGGCACATTAGTTTGGAGAGAATTGCCGCCTCTTGTACAGCTGGCAGTTTAACAATAATAAATGTAATGCAGACTCTTCAGAATCCGAAATACTTTATTAATCCCAGGGGAAATTGTTTCATTGTTGTGTTCATTGCTACATCAATAAAACATCAGAGTGCTGCTCACAGGAATGGAGCCAAACAAGTTTATATTTTCTTTACAAATCATCTCTGAAAAGTTTTTAACTAGCCGCTGGTAAAAAGACAAAACTTCACCGGTACAACACGGAAACCCTCGGATACCAGGTTGCATGCATTAGCATGTTTAGTCTTGAATTGTGTGGAAGTGCTGAACCATGTGACGCACTGTGACGACACAGACAGTGAGCTGACAATGGTCTGCTCAGAACATCATGTAGGCTAAATGTTACACGATGAGTTAAAAAGGAAGAATTACCTGTTGATTTTGTATGATTTATCCTGTTTAGCTGGTGGGCCAAAACGAACACATTTTAAGACAGAAGCCGCAGGCCGGACTTTGGACACCCCTGCCCTGCATCACATCTTGGGAGTGCCTTGAGTCTATCTAGGGATTTAAAATACATACAAATCAGGGAACACTTTACCTGAAGTGTGTTCTTTGATTTCTGTGAGTGTTTGTTTTCTGTCTGGATTTTTTTGGTCATTTGAGCTTGTGTCACTTTAGAAAACTTTAATAAAATAGAACTGTCTAGGTATGTGGCAGCCGCTGTAAGCCAATACCCGCGTAGCAAAGAAAGGAAGCAACAAAAAAAAGACAACAGCAAAACCTTAAACAGATCTTTGTAAGAACTGTTTGTCCTTGTAGAAAAGAGGCAACAAAGGAGAGTGAAGCTGACAAAAAGTATGCAGATTTGTCTGTGTGTGTGTGTGTGTGTGTGTTTGTATTTATTGCTCATGACATTGTGCAAGGACAGTCCTATCTCTCTTGGTTGAAGTGTGATTTTCCTGTGGTGGAAATGGATTCATACAGAAAGCTATTCGCTCCCCCAAACCCTCACACTGTATTGTCTGGGGACAATGGCTTCCCTCCACTCCTTTCAAATTCAAATTCCCAAAGCTTTCTTGTCCATCATACTGACAAAACATTGACTACAGCCGCTCAGAGATATAGAAAGTCTATGGAGGCTTAAAGGCTTGCAGCGGTGACAAGGGACCCCTTACTTACCATACCATACCATAATGTATGCATCTGCATACAAATATATCACATCTAAATACATAAACATATTGTTTGCAAGAATTAATCACTGTGTGGGCTTCTGTTCTGGATACAAGCCACTGGGGAGGCACTGGATGAGGAGTATCTGTATTGTAGAATGGCTTTCCTCATGCATAACCTGCATGACCTCTTTTTTCCCCCTGTATTTTTGTCTTCAATACACTTCGGTGTATTTTTCTCCGCATATTTCCGTGTCCTCTTCGTGCTATAGGAAGTGCATTTTAAAATATCATTTTATGCAAATAGTTGGCTGTTGTAGTAGACTAATTATTCAACTTCTTTGTTTAGACAGCCCACAGCTTTTCAACTGTTGTGTTTGCCTATGATAAAAAGAAAAGCAAAAATCTTCTAGAATAATTACTGGAAGGAGATTGCTCTGCACTGCTAGAACTTGTAAAAAAAATAAATAAAAATAAAAAAATCACCAGAAGTGCTTTACTACTTCAAACATAATATGATTTTGAACAATGAAAGTGGCTGCTGAGTTTGTGGCAAGTGTTCTTGCCTCATGTTTTGCGAGTGGTGGCTTGGTGTTCCAATATTGGATGGCTCTGTACAATAACCGTCACAACACACAAGTGCAACCTGCTCCGCCAATGTCAAACATGCAACTCAGGACTTGGACGCTGAATCCACCTGGACAAACAGGTCACTATACACTGTAATGGTCTGTCGCAGCCTCAGTGAGCAGCCATGGGATTATGTTGAGGTATCTTATTTAGACAGAGTGTGTTCTGATCAAGAAAATCGAGTAACTGCTGAGCCCAAAAATACTATTACATGTAAAAAAAATACAAATAAATTAAACACTAAATCAGTCAGCCATCCAATTCTGTCTCTCTCCTTTGAGCAGTCACTTACCTCAGAAATGTAATCATGAATTAGGGCTTCCAAACTGCGCACAGTAAATGCTCTGTACTTATGTAGCACTTTTCTACCAACTCAAAGCACTTAACGCTACTTCACATTTACCCTTTTGTACACACAAGCACACACATATCAATAGTCCAACCACTGGGAGCAACTTAGGGTTAGGTGTCTTGGTTGTGGACACATGCAGGGACGCAAACAAACCTCACAGTTAGTGGACAACTGCTTTACCCCCTGAGCCATAGCCGCCCCACACACATGGGTGGACAAAGCCTTAGTAGGCTACTTACCACCAATGTGAGCTAGGTTGGGTGCTAAAAGCTAAGCTAACCCAGACTGGATAACTAGGAAAGCACCAGGCCCAGATGGAGTCTCTCCATCCTGCCTTAAGACCTGTGCTGACCGGCTCGCTGCTGTCTTCACACGGCTCTTCAACAGATCTCTGGAGCTGTGTGAGGTCTCCATAATTGTTCCTATACCTAAAAAACCCACCATCCGACTAAATGACTGAAGTTCTTTGAATGCCTGGTGCTTGCCTACCTAAAGAAGGTCACAGCCTAGGACATGCAACATGAAGTCCTGGCCTTATACACACACAGTCTTACCGGTACAGTGAGTGTGTGTGCCTGGTATATTCCCTCTGCAGCATAACAAGGAGTCTGATCTGTCAGAATGATAGCACACCATATTTATCACAGAAGCTTACATACACACACTTCAGGTAATCCAGTGGAAGAAGCATTAACCTTGTGGTTGAACTTGTAGCTTTTCTCCACATAGTGCCCATTCACAATCAGTACACACACTTGTACATCAAGACATACATAGTAATAAACTGAGCTAAGCTGCTCCATCTCTCATACTATATATATGAGTATGAGTTTGAGTTTGTTACTTGCTACTTATCCGTCTGAGCACATTTTAGGGATGCTATTCACATGCTCTACAGGTGACCTTTGATAGAAAGGCTGGTTTCTATAGCTGAAGCCTATAGTCTTGGTTATCCATGTGACAATGTGTAGGAGATTTAGGCTTCTTATCAACACTAGCCAGAATTGAATGAATCCTGTTCTGTCCCTCAGTCTTGCACCATAATAAGTCCTTAATATTTAAAGGTGTACATGCACCATATAGTCACATTTTTAGAAGCTAGAACCAGAGAATGGCAGTTTTTTTATTTAATCAATTTGACTATTGACAACAGATTTCCTATTTTTTCCTAGTATTTTATATGTTAAATATGTTGCAATTATATGTGAGACATGGGGACCATAACTTGTTTGTCTGTTTGGAACATGGACGTACTAAGGACAGAGTACACAGAGTCGTTTTATTAAAGTGGCTCCATCTTAATCTTTCCTTATTGATTTTGTCTTTTTGTCTATCTGCCCACTGTCTGGTGCTGTGTGTCTGCTTATGTCTTTGTCTGACCACCCATTTGTCTTTTGTGTGTCTGTACAGCAGCGGTGACTCCGAATGCTGATATGTTTGTGCGGCTAAACTTATGCATACTTGTGGGTCAAAAGGTCAAATTATATAATTATATAGTTCAGGACACAATTATAACGATCAGATTCAATATCATGAACTAAAGTCAGTGCCTTGTATTTGCAGTGTCCTGTAAGCGCCTCAGTGAATGTGTTTTTTTTTTTTCACTTCTATTTTATTCAAACAGCACTAGGTAGGATCATGTCTGAGGCTAACATTTCTAGCCTTTTCATGTGGAAATGCAGCCATACAATGCCTTCCCACTTCTCTCACATATCGACATGCAGTACATCTGCTTCCACCTTTGCCACTTCCTCCATCCTTTTCTTTCTCCTCTCATGCATTATATTCATTTCTCTGAGAAGGTCATGAGGTCTTTCAAGAGGAAGGTTCCAGGTTTAATCCCTAAATTTTACCCATTCTCACATCTGCAGGAAATACAATAGCAGGAAAGACACAATAGAAGCGATCCTAGTGGAGTACAGCAGTCATTTTTTATGCACTGACATTAAGAAACAAAAGCTCAGATGTGTAATTTCTTTACTGCGTGTGTGGTTGCCTTTGTTGGACTGCTTTAGTAGTGGCCTACAATAGTAACAGATAAGAGGTAAGAGCGGCACCCAAAAGAAGCAATTAGACTCCACACAGTGGTAGCTTGCATTCAATTTGTTTCTATTTTGTCAAATTCATGTAAACTGAACAACAACCTCTCTGGCTGCTGTGGATAAGAATTACATACAACATTATGCCAAAGTATTAATATATGATATTCAAATATCAGGTTTTACTCAACAGAGAGCTTATAAGGGTCTATTCATCATATCATCATATCATCATATCATCATATACACATATACATCATTATCTGACAAATATGTGTAGTTGGTGTTCTTAATGGTGTTTTTAACTGTGTCTTTACCTGTGTCGATGGCTATAGAGGTCAGGGGTTCTGGGGCCAGTTGTGGGTCCATTTAAATCCAGAATACACTCTGTAACAGGGACATGTAAATAAAATACCATAGAGAACAATATGTTCAAAATTTGTAATTATTTTCATGTCATCATTCTTATGCACAACCTAGTCCAGCCACAAGAAAATGAGTTACTTAATCACCATACCCAAGACGTAACCATGACCATGACCATGTCTAATTTGGCTGAATTTTCTAATATTTTTTTAAGGTGAACAATTCCAATTTAATTCAGGTTATTATTTATTTACTTATGTATTTATTTATTTACTTATTACCATCATTGTGTGAAATAGGCTACATACAATTGCACATACAGTTACTTTTTAAAAATATGCATTTGTAGTGAATATTTCACTCTGAAGGTCAATGATTCAATTACCATTACATTTTAATAATAATAGATGAATTTTTAAAAGGTGACTGCATCATCCTGCAGAAATGTTACTTATTTATGGATCTCACATGTTTCCTCACCACTTTTATCTTTACACCTAAACTCCCTCACTCTTCGCCAGTCCTCCTCCTTTAAAAAATGTTTGTGATGAGGTAAAGGCTCCTTCTTGTCTGTGTCTGATCGCTCCACAAAGACTGTGTGAAGTGAAGTGATATCAGGCTTTTTGTTAACTATAGAGAGCAGCAGAGCAATCAAACCTGTAGAAGGGAGCGATAAACCACTGTAACAAGCAACAGTCCGAACTATAGGGTGAGTGAACAGCACAGTGTCGCCATGTGATTTTAGTACAAATGAGGACTTTGGTTAAACTTTGTCATCTGTTTGATGTTTTTGAAAAACAGCTGATCAATCAATTTAGGACCAACATCTGCCAGTTATGATCGCTTATGGATATTGCCAGAATGGAGATGACCAAAAGATTATTTTGACCAATCATGTGGCCAATAATGTATTAGTACTTAAATATACTTATACAGAACAGTCAGTTTTGAAAGAAACCTCATTACTTACAGTCAAAGTCACATGTATGCATCCCTGCCCTGACATTTGAAAGGTAAAACATGCGGGCACATGTGTGCTGAAAGGAATGGACACGTTGAATACCCCTTCCTTCAGCAAGCATCTGAAACATGAATGCTCCTGTCTTCAACTGTGGAGTTAACACGTGTACACTCATGTCTTCAATATTGAGATAAAGTGCGTGAATGCCTTTCAACAGGCGAATATACAAGCCCGGGCTTCTGAGCACCTGAAGTAAGAAGGCATGTGGAAAAAAAGAAACAAAATGTCATGCGTATGTGTATATAACCAGAGGTCACATGCTGGGATCAGTATTGTGACACCTCCCTCCTTGTTGTGTCTACTGGTTATGTTTTATCAGCAATAATTTCTTATACTTATCCGCTCACAGGTGTGCACTTATTTTGTAGTGATGGTGATAAGATAAGTTATATGTGTACAAACCGCTAGTGGCTGAAAGTGTTCAACACTGTGTTACACAGGCTGCAATGAGTTCATCGAAACTGGGAAACTTTTCCTTTATTTCCAAATTCCACTGAGAACCCGATGGCATAAACTAAATGTGTTTGAGTATACTGTGAAATTATATTGCATTTTGTTATAACATGCCACTGTCATCCTGCCACCTGCCTCACACATAGCAGAGTGTAGAGCGCTCCTGCTAAACTCCAAAATGAATTCAGCTAACATCATCGTGCTGATGGAGGACAAGGTGAATATGTACGCTCATGTCTTCCTATAACAAGGTAGCTGGTGGAATAAGGGATAGAAAATGTGTGTGTGTGTGTGTGTATTTGCAAGAGAGGGGAGGTCTGTTTTGAATAAGAGGAGAGTTTGAAGCAGACAAAGAGGCCAAGCTACTGGAATGTCAACAAGCCAGGAAGACGGTTCTGTGTATGTGTGTGTGCCTGCATTTCATTACAAGAGCTTGTACCTACAAACTTACTGTAAAGTCAGTGTGTACGAGGAGAAAGCAATGCACACACTGCTATGCAGACGTGTGCAGTGATCACACAACACATTTGAACCACGCACACATACACACACATGAACACAGACTCCCACCCCCCTCTCCTGAGCTGATACCCTGTTTGGAGCTGCGATGAGCCGTGTAAAATGAAGAGCAAACATACCTGGATGTCATTACAGGCAGACTTCAGACAGGCTTACTTGTATGTGTAGTTGTGTGTTTGTGTGTGTGTGCACATGCTTTTTATTAGTACAAATCCCTACACATACAGTATGTGTCTTTGCACATCTGCGTGTCAACAAATGAGGGTGCTGGTGTTTGTTTATTACCAGCACCTGAATCCATAATGAAATATGCATCATCCATGCACCGATATAGAAATGAATATACTACACAACAAAAGTGATGTCTTCCCTTTTCACTCACTTTTTCGCCCCTTTTCCATTTGCTCGATTTGTCTTCATTTCTTTCTTGCTCTTCCTCCTCTTTTCCCTTCAAAGAGCCCTCACTGCACACACTCATCCGTAACATGTGTTTGGACATTCCTTCTAAGCACCAACAAAGCCTCTTAATTTCTCCCATTTGGTTGTCCTGTTGTTACAGCTCTGACATTTCTGCATTTCTGTGGTTTCACAGTCTGCAGCAAAACGCCTGACCTGTCTGTGGCTACAGTGAGAGAGAGAGAAAGAGAGAGGAGTGTGTGTGTGTAAGAGAGAAAGAGAATGAGGATACAAATGAAGGTTAATTTGATATCGTTCAACATGTGTGTAGTATATTTTCTTGGTTGTAGGACAGTTATGATGATAATGGCAGACGATGATGATGATGCCACTCCTCTCTCCCGGCTCGTTCGGCTTTAACAGTCAAAACATAAAAAAAAAAAACAAAAGACATACAAGACACACCTGCAGAGGCTTTGACCTGAGTTCAACATTAAACCTCCACTCTGAGGGAGAAGGAGAGAAAGGAATAAAAGAAGGAAAGAAGAAACGACTGACTTTTGGGTCATTAAGCTAGAAGTCAATTGATTCTGGCTGCGTCTACTTGGGCCCTTTCTTTCCGCTTGTTATTGACCGTCTGGTCTGCACAGTTTCTCCAGAGTTGCTGCCTGAGTACTGTTGACTTTATTCTTAGTGCAAATTTGATTGAAGTTCCATATAGTCTGACTAGTGATACACATAATCATTGGAGAAGCGGTGTGTAAAAGTTGTGAAATTCAAAGCTGATTTTATATACAAAACATACTCTGCTTAGCTAGGAAGGGGTGGTGCGGCGGGAGGTGAAATATGAAAAAGATTGGAAAATAGTATACAGACAAATAGAAACAGCTCACTGTGACTTCTCCTGATTATTACCTGTTGCGCCCCCCAGACTTTGAACCAGGTAGCTGACAGGATAAAGTCTGTTTGTCTGATGTGACTGAATCAGACATTTGTATTCACACATGCAGGGCCTACAGAAACTTTCAGTGCATGTGTAAAAGGAGCCTAAGGTTAGGTTCAAACTGAGGGCAAAAAACGGCATTAATGCACACTTAGAACAGCGTGAGCAGCTCAGTCAGTCTAGATAAAACACTTTGCGGAGGCACGGTAAGGTGTTGGCGTGTGTGTATATTCATGGTGACACTTCTGTACAGGGCAAACCTGTCTGTGTTCAAAAGGATTTTTGAAACAAATGGCCCAAGAGGACAAGAGATGAATGTAGCTACAGTGTCGGAGGAAAGCTAGGCCTTAACCTATGGACCGGTGAGTGTGTCTGCATCACCTGTATGATGTTGTGTTTTGTCAGCTCTCAGTTGTGTTTTTGTGTTTTAAGTACAATATTGTGAACAAAAAAAGAGCAATCAGCCTGTGCGCGCACAACTTTATTGTCGCACACAGCGACACTACAAAACAATGTTTTTGTCATGACATCCCTTCTCCACGCTCAGGCGTGAGGACCGTGTGTTCCCAGGGTTTGAAGCTGCCTCCTGTTCTGCTGATGTGTGAATCTGCTCTGTTCTTACAGAACACAAAACACACACGCACACAAAAATGCACACATACACTACTATTGTGCAAAGATTTCATAAATGATGTGATTAGACTAACAAAATGCTTTTTTGTATTGTTTAGGTGACTGACTTTGATCCTATGATTACTGTGGTCATTATTTCTATCATCATTACAACCTACTGCATTAATTAACACAAATTCCTTTGAACTCCTAATAATGGAGCACAGTGGAAGTGGAGTATTCTCCACTCAACGTCTAGTCTGTCTTTGAAGTCGGGAGTATTCAGGAGGACTACTAGGAAAGAGAGGCGCGATTGTCAGGGAAAAGTTATTCACTGATAATGATTTTCATTGTAGCAAATGTGATATCTGACATCATTATTCTTCCTTTGTGTGAAACTGTGAGTAAACTTTAGCATCTATGACAGCTGCATCGCTGCAGGCTGTGCTCCAGTTCAAATAAATCTGTGTGTGTATGTGTACAGTGCTGGGCCAACTTATTTGTTTTACACCTTTGTTCCGGTCCTTCATATCATGCCAGCTGAAGCTCAGGAGAGCATGGAGTAATCTGTCTCCTCAGCTGCTTGGATTTACACATGTGACAATGTGTTTTGGAGCCGCTGAACCTTGCAAGCACCTCTTTTCCCATTGCACCTAGCTTATTGTGTATTTGAGTGCCTTTATGTTAAGAAAGAAGAGACACAAAAATGGCAGGTGGTGCACGCTTTCTGAAGTACGCAGGCTTGTGCGAATGAGAGTCAGTGCACAAGAATGTGTACATTTGATGTGTGAGCTACTGCTGCAGGTGTTTGCTACATTTCTGCAGTCACACATGATTGATTGCAGCTTCAGAGCTACTCATGTGTAGGTCCCTCGGTACCTACCAGTACTTGAAAAGCAGCCACACAGTCAACACTGGACTCACACGACTATGGACAAAAAAAAAAATCATTCTTGAATTACACGGAACCTCAGTGACGACAGGGAAATAGCCTCCAGTCGCCCTACTTGGTGTGGTAGTCTTTTGATTGCTGACTCAAATAACAATGAAAATAATGCTGGAAGCTCCATGGTTGTGTGGTGGACTTGCGCCCATGCTCCATTTAGCTGCTGCAGCAACAGCTTGACGAACCAGGCTGATTGCTGTTCCAAGAGGTGAGTGACTGATGGCTGTGTGGCAGCTGCCTACTGCACACTGGAGTTCAGCAGCAGGACAGAAATAACTTATATTCTTTCCACATGCAAAGATGTCCTATTTTACAACACACATCATTTATTTTTCCTACCCATGCTTTCCAGTATGCTGCAAGCAGTCCATCAGTCAGCCTTTTCTGTAATAGACATGCTGCAGATACTAGGTTAAAATAAATATGTCCAGCAGCTGGTTTGTTGTAGTGAGATTTTTACACCTCTTAGTCTGTAGTCATCACCACCATATACCTCTGGATTTTACAGATGTACAAAAAGTGAACTTGCTATGATGAAGTAGTTAGAGTGAAGAGATTTTTTTTTTTTTGCACAAAATAAATGACATACAATGAAAAGTACTGTATAAGTTCTTTTTATAATTAAAAAAAACATAAAATACAACATTGTTTTATCAACAAGTATTTATATTTACTAAAATCTGTACCTTTCTTCATCCTTTTTGTCATAACACATTGCACAGACATTGCATCAGCCATAAGCTTTTGCAGATAAAGGCTCTCTTTACTGCAGTAAAACCTTCATAATGGTCAAATATATTGTATTAACAACAGAAGCACTCACTTCTGCTATAATCCTCCTACACATAGACCCAACAAGCAATCACACCTGTGACATCTTGTTACAGTTCTTTTCAGCAACCAAGTACAACAATTATTACTTTTTACTACCTTAATGGAAGCCGGGGCCATGCGTCTAACACAGTGAGGCGCCTGGATTTTTGTGAGGTTTGTCATGTCATAAACTCACATGGAAGTTGATGTCCCTGTTGCACTTGTGAACTTGTCGTCTCTTTCACACCCAAGGACACATTACCTGATTGCCATGTATGACAACCCATCTGTTGTGTCAGATCGCTCCCAATGAGCCCTGAAACGACATTTGTGATCATTCGGGTGAGGTACTATGAAGACCTGTAAATGGAGGAGGTGTGGCAGTGAGTCGTCCGAGTCCAGAATTTCACACAAGACTTTTTTTTTACTAGTTGGTATAACATCATCCAAGACCAGCTTCTTCCATCTACTGTACAATATTAAGATTAAGAAAAAAACTATTTGTCCCACAATGGGGAAAATGCATTATTACAACAGCACAGACACAGAAGCAAAAAAACTATATACATTATAAAATAAACTACCAATAAAATATACAATAGTATATATAAAATATGTCATTCTTGACAAAAGGGGAGACAGAGCGGTGTGCGTAAGAGGTCAGGGTCACTGTGGAGTCTTTATACCTGCATACCCTACAGGATGAAAGCCAGATTGAAGGTGTGCAGCACCTCACCTTCTTCATGTCTAATGTACAAATAAAAACCTAAGTGATGGTAATTTTCTTCCTGATGAAACGGATAGGAAGCATTTAAAACATCAGAAAGCATAATTGTGGATAATGTGTTAAAATCAACTTGTCGTACCCAATGATAGCACTTTTACTTTATGCTGAGCTGGCCTGCTTTCAGCACCAGACGGATTTTAAAAAATGTTTTTCATCAGCCTCTTCCATAATTGCAGCTATCATAACTTTTTATCACAGGCTGTATGCGTTTAGTTCCTGTCAAGTTCTTTTTTTTTTTCTTTTTTAATTTTCTAGCTACTTCAGTTTCCCTGTCAAGGTCGTGGTATATTTGCACAGTGTGCCTGTGATGAAGGCAGTAATTTTTGCTGATATTCTCTTGGAACCAAGAAATATTGTCATATATTACAGTCCATTAATTAGGGCGGTCATTTCTCTATCCGTCCACCTCTTTTCATCTCCCTGTGAAACACTTTCCTCCTCTAGCTCCCCTTCAAACCCTCCTTATCACTTCATACTTAGTCTCATTCCCTTGTTAACTTCCAACACGTCCCTTCTCTTACGCCCTTTTACTCCTTCTCTTGACCTTCTTTACTTTGCTTCTATTTTCATCTCACTTTTTCTCCATGTACATTTTTATCGTCACCGTCTCCGTATTCTCCTTCTCTTTATCTTTTATCTTGGCTATTTCCTCTCTGTCTGCATTCCCCTGTTTGGTTTAATAAATGAGCAGCCTGGTATTAGCACTGACCTTCGGAGTTTGGCTCTCGGGAAAGGCTTAGGGTGATGTTAGCCATGTTATTAACCAATAAGATTAAGACTGCAAGGGAGGTTTCTGCAGGCTTATGTCTGATTCTAATTATTATACAGTCTTGCCAAAGAGTAGTGAGAGGGGAAAAATATTTATTAGATACACACTTCATTATAAAAGCAGATAGTGTAACAACAAACTAATCCTCTTTTTCAAAGGTTACTGTGCTGCCACTGATGTAGACTGCAAAAATAATCAGTCAGGCTAATTTTGGAATTAGATCAACATAAACAGGAAAATCTTAATGCTGGAGACCAATTCAGAAGGTTGAAGCAAGGCATCTGGACTTGTAGAGCAGTTGATGAAGCTGCTTGGAAGAAAACTCTACAAGTCCAGATGCCTTGTTTTAACTGTCTGGATGAAAATGACCCAGATGACTGAAAATCTTCATCACCCGGAGACCAAGGATGACTATCTGTTGTGAGCTGGGACAGCCACAGTAGTGTTGAGGTGGGACAACACAATGTAAGATAGATATTTAGACATAGTTCCTTCAAGGAAAACATGAATGAGGAACATTTTGAAGGGTATAACCATTTCCGTTACTAGTGGTCTACTAGATGAATGGATAGATGGATGTGATTGTATTTGCCCATGATGATAATGATTGATTTTTAAAATTGGGTCTAAACATTGTTTGAAAATAGTGTTGTTTTTTACAAATGATGACAGTATGTGAGCCTCCTCTCAGCTGAAGCTTGGAAAAAGTGGGCCTTGGCTGTTGCACCTTAATTTCCGTGCTTAGTTTGGCTCAATTCCTGGATTCTTTGGATCATGATTATGTCATTTAATTCCACAGACACTCAACAACTGAGCACAGGTAATATCTAATATTGACATTTGACATAAAATCAGACTACACCTAATTTACAGCGGCTGTCATTGGTTTATAATGCATGTCTTTGAATGAATGTATTTAACTACAGTTGTGCTATTCTTTTTCTTCGATAACTTCTCTTACATTCAGTGATAACAGCCTCTCTGTTGGGACTCTCCCTTACTTTAAACTCTGTGAGACATTGTAGCACTATTTTTACACTGTCAGAATAATCCTAATCCTTGTTACAGACAAGACACTAGTCAGAGATAGTAATTCAGACAGGAACCTGTCCTGAGAAGCCGATGAAGCATCCTGCTTCGTCTCTCCCACCACCACCGCTGTTTTTCTCTCTCTCTGTCTGTCTGTCTACTGTGAAACCTTACAGATGTTTCTGATCAAAGCAGCGTTATCCAGCTGTCCTGCTCCGTTTTCTCTCCTTCTCCCTGATGCCGACTCTCAGGAATCTTTCTCCCATTCCTCATTTCACGACCTCTCTAATCCAGCCTTGTAAAATATTAACTGCCCTACTCGCTCTCAACAATTCGTTCTCCCTCATGCGCTGTACCCCTTTCCATCTAACATCTCTCTCCTCTTCATCTCTCCACCCCATCTCTCATCTTTCTCTAATTTCTTCCTCTCCTTTTTTTACACACCCTCTTATCTCTCCCTTCCATCTCCCTCCCAGAACACTGACGTCTTAAAATGTGAAGTATCAATTAACCCTGTTGCCTCTCAGTCTTTCGGGTCTTCTCCAGTGGTTTTGGCAGGTCTGATGATGAAGACACACACAGAGACATACACACTGCACACACCGACACTGTACGTTCACATTGGCGGCCGAGTCGAGATAAGATGGCAGGAAACAGGAAGTGGATTAATTTGAGCAATGGTGCCCTGAGTCATGCACAGAAAACACACACACACACATACAAACACTCACACAGCTGCAGCTGCTGCCTCAGTGTTCACATGAAAGGAGAAGCAAATGCAAGAGAGAGAGAGAGAGAGAGAGAGAGAGTGAATGTTAATCTCTCTGTGGGAAAGAGAGACAGGAGAGGATAAAGTGATAACTTAATTCCAAGATGTTTGCAGAGGAAGTGTGTGTGAGAGAGAGAGAGGGAGGGAGAGGGAGGGAGAGCATGTCAGTGGGTGCACAAGTGTTCATTCTGGTGCCTGCATGTGCGGCATGTGCGGGCATTTATACGACAGCGAGCGCGGGCCTGTATCAGCAGTGCATCCATATCAGTGCATTAATACGCGCACAACCATGAAAGTGTCAACAACTGTTTATTACCGATACTTATTATGTCATGCAGCAGTTAATCGGATCTCTGTCCTATAAATCGCTGATTGGGGGGGGGGGGGGGGGGTGGTTGAGGATTGGGGGGGCATTTTGCTGTGTCATAACTCACAGAACATCTGAGGAACCTGCCTAACCAGCTGTGCCTCATGCTGACTGAGGCAGGAAAAAAAAACCCTGCCAAATATTCATTAGTGTGAAGTAGCATCTGTAGATGCTGGACACTGTACATATTTCCATAGCATTAAAAAATGAACAAAGTGTATATTATCATGGTTTTCTGATTCATTTCTTTTCATAAATTGTCTGTAATGATCCCAAACAGTGGCTGTAGTGGAGCTGGTCACACATATTCATTTATTGGACCACCTTTAGCTTTGCCAACATCGGATCATTACAACAAATCTATTTGATGTCACAACATACATTTCCATACTTCTTATATTGATGTCATTGGTGATGGAGAGTTGGATTGCTATATAAATTCTGATCAGCACACCCCTGTATTGGAGCAGCTCTGTCACCAATGCACTACTCGCACATTGGCATAGACATGTCCACAAATACTGTATAAACAAGCTATTAAGCTAAATTAATATGCTAAACTAGCTATTAATTTACCCACATCCATATTTCCGTCACTCGGTTCATCTGCTTTATTTATCGCACGGCATGTCCAACACATCATCATCATGGGTCATTTGCTCTGCCAAAGTGGTTATGTGTTATACCTATGTCACACACAGGTGGCTGCCAAATGGGAAACATTTCAAATATTTTCATACATCTTGTTGCCAAAGAAGGAAGGAGAAATATTATAATTCTTTATTTTATTTTTTTTCGTTTGAGCTTGTAAAGTATAGAAAATATCCTCTGGAAGGATTTTTGTGATTAATCACTTAGTGGGATGGGCTAAGAAGTTACAAGAAACTCATCAAAAGCTGAGGAGACAGATGTTGGCATATTGTTTTTCTATCAAGACAGAACACCAGTGCGACACTGGTGTTCTGTCTTGATAGAACACCAGTGTCAAGCGTATTTATTTATTTATTTATATGAATATTTGTGAATACTTTTTGTCTGCCCTTGATGTCTTATTCTTCCTGAACCACCCTGTCACACTGTAAGCCTGATAAGGCCGGGCATATGGACCCCTGTGGAATATGACAGTGTCATCACAGGAGAAGAAAAATCAATTGATGGAAAAAAGCATAGTAAGGTGGCCTCAGTTTTTGTGCACATAACAGTGTTGGACTTAACCTTACCAACTGAAGCAACCCCCAAAACACTGCACCCACACACACGTACGGCAGGTACTCTCTTCATCTACCTCTCTTCTTACCCTGATTAAGACATATCACTCCTGAACTCTTCAGACCACATGACCTTTTCCATTGCTCAAGCGTCCAATCGTCATGCTCCCTGGAAAATTGAAACCTAAAAAGTACATTTCTAAAAGCTAGACGTCTGTTTAGTAACAATGCTTTGGTTATCCTTCACATTGTGCACATGGAAACTCTCTTACTTAAGTGATCTTTTTTCCAACCACATTTTTTTTCTGAAGATGATGATTCACCATTATCCTGCCAGGCTTTAATAATGTGTTGGTCAGTTATTTAATCAGTTTCTAATAGTTTCAGCATCTTTTCAGGCCAATAATTTGATCCTTCTGAAACGGAGATATCCATAGCCACAGGAAATGTCTTCTTATATTGTTGTTTAGGAAATGAGAAGATGCAGAAAAGGTTACATAACTTGTTGTCAGCTGAAATTAATCAAAATTACATATGTGCCTAGTTAAATCCAGATGGTGATTTTTTTCTGTTTTGTTTTAACCAGGCAGTGTAATAATACACCCATGCAGGTGCTACTTATTCAGGATAATTAGATTTCTCTTCAGCATTGAATGTGCACAGATGATGAATTTCCTGTACATCATGGTGATGCACAGGCCTGTTCATGAACATTTTTACAACAGAGTGTAACCAAACAACCGAGTATGATTTTGGCACATGAGAGTAGAAATAAAAAGCACACCCATCACTAATAACATTAACAATGGCTGCTTTTTGACCCCCTTTGTTCACATGTTCACATCTCCCCGTATAACATAATAGAGAGCCATACGTCGAGATTCTAAACACCTGCTCATCATTGTCATTTCGCGTCACTGGTAGCAGCTGCTGAGACTTGTGTATAAAATATGCCATTGTGCTATTTTTTTTTTTTTTCTATTGTGTATTGATAATATTCTGAAACTCAACTATGATGCATTACAAGGGACTGAAAAGCACTTCCTGGCAACTAAGTAGGATAGTTGGAACAAAGTAATTTAAAGTTAAAATTTAATTGCATGCTGTTTTATTTTATTTTATTTTATTTTATTATTTTATTTCAGACAAATAAGGCACTTGCAGAGTTAATGTACATTTTTAGCCTTACAAAAAATTAAACACAACTGTATATTGCATTCTACAATATGCAACAAAAACATTTTACGTCACTCAAGTATATGGCACAAGTAGTTAGACACTAATATGAGAGTTTAAAAATAGCTTAAAGAAACAAAGATCATGCGAGCGCTGCATACACCCAAGAAAAATGGCTGACCCTGCATATCGCTAGCACGTATTCCTCACCTAAGCTGCACTGTATTCTCATCTACCAATTGTTAGTTTTGCCTAATATGACCCGTTGATGCACAGATGGTGAGGAAATATCTCTGTTTGTTTGTTCTTGATACAATCTTGGAACTCAAACAACAGTTGTCTGCAGTAAATGAACAACAACATTAAGGATAACACTTTAAATAAACATCCTGTATATGCAAAACAGACTACTTCCCCTGTTTGAAACACATTAACCTTTCATCTCATTGCTCTCATTACACAGCATTTTGCAGACACAAGGCCATCTGTGGTCAGGGAGAACCTCTCATATAACTCATAGTGAATGTATAAAATAAACCATCTTTGTGCAATGAGCTACTTAATTTTCTTCCCCCATTCCTCTGGTCAAAAAGTAACCACATCATTAAACGCTAACCCTCTGACTTCTGCCTGTATTAGTTTATTATTTTAGCTTGAAGAGTTTTACTCAGATTAAAAAAAAATAAATAAAACTCTTTTTAAATAAAAATAAGTTAGCTACTACAATCAGTTTCTAAAGAAATTTAAATTTATATATATATATATATATATATATATATATATATATATATATATATATATATATATATATATATATATATATGTATATATATGTCTCAGGGCTGTGTAATAATATAAAATAATTGTGGAAATGATTTTGATGGGCTCACAGAGGTCCAATGAGAAGACAAGTGAAGGCCAAAGCTGGAGGAGAGGTGGAGGATGAAAGGCCCCAAGCAACAGTGTAGTCAGACATGAATAATCTATGTGTGAACACATAAATAATTAGCAGCTGCTGTTTATTCTACCTATCCTGACTTAATTCAACAAGCCATTATTTATCTAGCTTAAAGTTTGCTGTAGCGTCTCTAAATATTTATTTTGAACACCTTATTATTTAATGAAGGCAATTATGCTTCTCAGAATATGGAAGTGTTTCAGGCCAAAACAAAATATAGTTTCATATGAATTTATGCATTATTTATTTATTTTGTAAAACTAGCTATGGGGAGACATCACATATCAGGATTCTGGGTCATTCCAGACACTGTTATTTATTTTAGTCAAGTGCTTGATGAACAACGCAAACGCCATTTCTTTCCATTTTTCCTATTGCACACTACACATTTTAGTGTTTTTTTGCAATTTTATCCGTTCTATTACCTTATGCGTAACTATGTGTGATACCTGGCCGATGAATTATCAACCAAATGTGAAGATGTTTTATGAGGAAGTGTTATGAAATAACACGTTAGTGGGAGCCCTGTGATGGACTGGTGACCTGTCCAGGGTGCACCCCGCCTCTCACCTGTAGATAGCTGGGATAGGCTCCAGCCTAGTGGGTGCTCTGTTGATTTTGCATGTTTTGAAAGTTTTTAAACTGACAATCAATCCCTCTTTAAAGTGAAAGCACAGGAGAAAACAAGTCAATCACCACCAAGAAAATACATCGATAGCTGCTCTTCTTCCACACACATTTTATTTCAGTGCAACTGGCCCAGGCAGCATCAGCATGTGGAGCCATCGAGTGCAAAAATTTGATCTTTTTAACCTAAACTGATAATTCTCCAGGGCTCTATCTCTGTGTGTCAGCCAATCCAGCATTTTAGTGTTGGACTTTCAAAAGGCATGGCTCCCCTCAGGCATACAAATGCGATTCACTGATAAATGTTCTTGTGAGTTACAGCCTGGCTGAAAAAAGTGACATGGTCTCACACAGTCTGATATGTACATGCCAATGAATCCACAAGAAGGGGCTACACATTGTCAGTGACGCACACAGAGGCACGCACTGTTCACAGACACATAAACACAGGGACGCTTTAAGATGGTAAATCAGAATGCCAGCGCTGAACTTTCAATTTCATTTCACGGCACCGCTATGCAGTCGTATCATAACTTACAGCTGGTTACTCACTCAGAGACACGCTTTAAACACACACATGCATGCACAAGCGAAGTCATAGATGCAGAAATTATAGAGGTGCCTTTTCCTACATGTGAGGAGCAGATACGGTGTTAAATTGGAATGCACACATGCACACATACCGGCTTACACAGCTGGTTCTCCATAATCAAAATTCATCAGTATTCTAATCTATTCAAGAGGGTGTTTGTTTAGTGGAATGTGTCTGGCTAGATGTGTGTAGGCCTATGTGTTTGTGTGAATGTCAGCCTGTTTACCCCAGTGAGTCTGTGTATGGTGCTAGTGTAGAAGTCCAGGTTTTTTAACCTTAACCATATAGTTTTAATGTCTAACTCCAATCGCACTAAAAAATGAGTCAAAATAACAGCTCTCGCATTGTCCCAAAACACTGTTGTATGTCAGGCAATAAGTGGAAATATGGTGTTTTTTGGGAGGACATGTTTCCATCACTGCCAGGCGGACCTGCAGGTATACATATTGCAGAATCATTTTACACTGAAAGTAAATGTGTTAGAGATTATACTCAAATTACTCAAAGTGTTTCTGCCATCTAATAAACAGTCATTTGAACCTGCCTTTCAAAATGATGTGTGCTACTGATGCTTGGTGATTTATGTGACAGTTTTGTGACCTGCCACCTCTGTGCGTATAATTAAGTGTATTTGACTTGATGACTTGATGAGTAGAGGGGTCTTTAATTTACACTGAACTACAAAAACGTCAGGAAAGCTGCAGTAAAGTCCCATGTTCAGACATGTACATCACCATCAATAAAACCACACATCCAAACACCTCATTATGAAAACTACAAATTAAAACTATATGTGTGTGTGTGTCACACACTTTAGCTCAGGTTTCAGAAACTTAAAAACGTAATCTGCTGGGTATCCTGTCTTCATTATCATTTTGTGCTGGGAGACATATAATAATGTCCTGCTCAATGGCACTTGATGTTGGAACAAAGAGTGTTTAATCAGCTAATCAAACAGTGGAGCTACTTATACTCACAAATACCCTGTCTGACACATGTCTAATGAGGAATTCACAGTAACTGATATTTCTTTGTTGATGTAGTTGGGGGTCATTTATACCATCAGACTTATCTCATTCTTTACATTTTCTCTTTGTATTTACATCACTACATTTAAAATATCTTACAATTACCCCTCTCCAGCACTGCATTGTGTGTGCATACTGTTATGTTAGGCCCATGATATTTGTTTGTGCATGCACCTGTGCCTGTATTATGCGTCACATGGGTGCATATGTGGATGAACATGCTCATCCGAGTATGTGCACATGTATGTGTGTGTTGTGTATGCTGCTAACCCCTAATGTCAGCCCTTGAAGCCCTTACAGTAGATATTGTGCTTTTGCCCGTGGCTTTTTTTTCGTGTTTGTATGCGGACATTGTTCATTATTCTTTTAAACAGCCTCCGGGCAAGCAATACGGTAATGTCCTGCAGGTCTCGGCACCGGTGACCTCAGAACATGACATTAAGCTGGCTCTTTATGGTAATGCACTGCTCTGGGAAAACATCACAGGGCTGCTATAAGAACTACAACATCCTCGGTGCCCTGCAGAATCCCATGTTGAATACAAAGTTCAACTTTCTCTCTAATGGTGAAACGCTGATAGAAAAAAAAAAACTTCACTGCAAACCCCTCGAGCACTGGTTGTTCTATATTGTTACCTTACATACATCCAGTAGAATCCATAAAGTGTCAGTATTTTATCAACTCATCTCAACCTTCTTTATCACATTGTACAAAACCTGAATTAAAAAAAAAACACTTTATCTGATCTGCTCGGCACCCTGCACAGACAGCTTATCTATTAAGTATTTATCAGTTGGAATCAATATATATAAATAGATAAATGAACAAAACCAGTAAAGTTGGAGCTTTGTAAAGGGCATTGATGACTTTCATTCTCATCTGTGCTCCATTGCTACTTACAGTGCCCCGTCCGTTACCAGGAGATCAATAGCACTTGAGTTAAATGTCATGTTTAATTGGGCTGCTTATCTGTATGTTCATGAGGCATGAGTACATTATGCAGGGGAGCATACATGAGTGAGTACATGAGTCCAATCCTAAGTAGCTGCTTTCTATGTTGCTGCGAGGTGTATCAGGTGATATGAAGGAGGACAAGATAAGGGAAACAGAGACAGTAAAGGAAAATCCTGTAAAGGCAAAAACAACAGGTAATGATTGGTACAGCAGAAGCTGTAGTAGTAGTAGAATGGCTGGTATCATGGAGGTTATTCTATGCTGTCATTTGGCAAGTAGCAAACTTCAGGGCTGATAAATGAGCAGAAAAGAAGAGCAGTTCCACTAATGGCCACTGAAGGCTGACAAGTCTGTTCCCATAGATCCAAATGCTACCGGCTCCACCACCTTCACCTGTTTTTGGATTAACCACTCTTCTGTGTGAGGACATGGACACTTTCATACAGTCCGTAGCATCTTTACTTAAACCCTTTTTAATGCATAACCTTAACCTTAATGCTAAATATACCTCCTATTAAAAATAAAATGCAAGCAAACACAAAATTTCACATGGGGTTACCGTAGTTACAACACTACTCCCATCTGACAGTGGCTGTCACTGTTTCATGGTGTGTCTCTGTGCCACTAAAGCACTTCTATTAGAGTCTATCCGACAACCATTGTTATTAAAACAAGTCTGTATCATTAGGACCATGTCCAGGTTGAAGAATATATTTAGAAACTATTCTCTGTGCAGCATGATAATAATGCTCACTTACCCAAAACAACAAATAAAAAAATATATCAAAACACATCAGTGAGCCACATTGTAGAACTGGACTGCAGGTATCTTCATTAACATGAACACACACTGCATATTGTTTTAAGTCAATCTCCTACAAACCACTGATGTGCCTTTAATTATTTAGCAGCACAGCAAATGTTTATTAGGCACAGCTGAAAGTAGTCCTCTTTATTGTGTTGTCTTCAGCTTTCATTAGAACATTTTTACACAATCAGACTACTGTGGTATTTATAAATATTCAGTAAGTGTTTCTAGCTAAATGTTGGGAAGTACTGAGAGACAAACTAATTTATCCGAAAAACTCTGAACCAAAGAGAAGCAATCTTAGTTTAACCTGATTTAGTGAACTTCTGCATCAAATATCAGTGTGCCACATTATCATTACTGAAACTTACCTCGTCCTAAAAGCTACTATTTGCTGCTGCAAAGGTTGTCTGATTTTAAAAAAAAAAGAAATGTGGTGTTTTTACATATCAACTTCACAATTGCTAATGAAATGAGAGAAAATGGGGTGAAAGAGACGAGAGCAGGAGAACTTGAAGTTCAAAGCAGGATATGGATTGAGGCAGATGGCTTGGAGGGGGAGCCATGAGACCGGGTAGAGGACGAGAGATAAAGATAGAGACTGACAGAGAGAGTGAGAGAAGGAGGAGGAGGAGGAGGACAGTGTTGATACCACAGCAGAAAGACTGGAGGATGAAGAGGACAAAAAATGAAACGTGGAGAAATGGAGAGGCGTGGAGAGGGGAAGGGATATTAGAAAAGACATAGTGATGTAAAGCTGTGAAGAAGAGAAGGAATGAATGTGGCAGTGAGGTCAAATATAGCAAATAATAAAATCTGGATCTAACCTTCACCAAAGAGGTATAAAGAAACTTTTTTTGATGCCATCAGATGAAGGATTGTAATTTTGGACTATGATGAACAGGTCAATGCAATCTAAAGCTGGTCAAAGAAATTTGAGGCAACACTCAAACTCAAACTTTTCAATAAAGTTTTGTGTTTAAGTTGGAGTTTAGGCAGACTGCGTTGCGAGACCCACATACCCTGTCAATACCTATAGTCTTCACTCAGTCTTCACTTTTGTTGTGCCTCACTGTTTTAGATCATATTCACTCTCTGGTCAAGCTGGGTCATGTATCACCCATGTTTTGCTTAGAGGGATACAATTCAGTTGGTTAGGTTTAAGAGACATTTCTTGATTCTCTGCCTGAAAAGAAGTAGATGTTACTGTCTCATGGTGTATGTCTGTGCTGGAAAGCACTTCCATTATTGTCGAAAAGTCAGATACAAAACTGCTTCTTTCTATCTAGAGGTTTGCTAGACCAGAGCCAGGCTTCATGTCATGTGATAATGAATACAACAAAGAAACAACTTGCCATCACTGTTGAATGGGCTTGTCTGAATGAGAGAACATTAACATAGGTACAATATATGTTAATGTTGAATGACAAAGTGCTTGATATGAACCTAAAGCACGACAGCACCAGCATCATCATCAAAGCTAACATCAAAGCTAAACTGTTTTTTTTCTTTCTTTTTTTTGCTAAGATGCAAATAACATTTTATGTAAATAAAGTCACACAAACTTAGCAGAGAACAAGATGAAAGGGAACCGGCATTTCTTACCATAAACACATATGAATACACATTAAAGGAAATGAGGAGGGCAGGCATAGAGATAACTGGAATGGACAGAAGTGGAAAAAATGATGAGTGGAACAGAAAAAAGAGAAGGTATAAATGGTAGAAAATGAGGAGAGAGAGTTGTTGAAGGGGGAGAGAACAGAGCCGAAGACGGAGAGGAACAAACAGTGTCAGGTTAATGTTAATGGGGACAGAGATCTTGTCCCATTAAATATAGATGGCTCTGTTATGGGACATGAAATATACATGAAAGACTAGGTTGACATCTGTATCAGCTGCGTTAGGTATGTCTGAGTCGACAGAGAGAGGGAAGCTAGCTCAAGTGAAAAACTGCAAAATAAGAGGTATTGTGGTGAGAAACAAAATAGGGAGGGGGCAGACACACAAAGGAGAGAGAAAGAGAGAGAGAGAGAGAGACATCAGAGCAAGACAAGGATCTCAACAGCATTTGATCCCAAACCAATGGCGTAGACCCCCCCCCCCCCCCCCCTTCTCTATTGTTCATAGACGAGGGCTTTTCCTGAGATGGGGATCAATATTTTATTGTAGTTTCTTGTTGTGCTGTTGATCCTCAGTGTTAATCTGAGGTCTTCACTCCTTGTGGTCATGACAGATCCCTTGGGACTTATCAACAGAGCAAGACTGCTAACCCTTGTGTCCCAACCAGAGCTTCCATTAAAGGCTCACATTTATCCCTTAACCCTGGAGGTCACAGTCCCTACAACTTTTCTGACAAGGCATAGCTGGTGCCAGCAGTAGCTGATACAAGGATAAAGGGGCAACACACTCTAGTAAACACAGCAGTCAGAACAGAGAAGACTCTTTATGCTTTATATAGAAAATGCAATACCCCTCCATTTGTACGCATCAGGACGAAGTATGCATGCAGGATATATGGAGGTTAGGCTATGCTGCAAATATGATTGCATGGTGTCTGATGTGACCTCAGCATTCAAACTATTAATTATAGAACAGTTTAGGTAGGTATGCAGTGTGTTCATAGTGTTACTTTTACAGGGATAAGCAGAGCACTGATCAGAATCAGGCAGAAAACTGTTTGAGTAATGATAGTCATTTACATCACAGGTGAGTAGGCTGAGAATGAATATGAGATGAGTAGATGAATGGACAGCTGAGAAACTAGGAGACAGACAGACATTACATAAGTGACATGTAGCAGTGTTTATACGAGTGCAAGAGGAAGGAGGTGTTCAGTTCATCATTGGAGGTCTTACAGCCTATATAAGGGGGCTTAGTATCTCATAAGACATTTGCAGCTAAGTAGTGGTTTAAGATGTTATCTTTAGCTGACATCTTCAGTCACATGCATTTCTATGTGCTCCACTCTCTAACTAAAATGAAACAACCCCACACACAATAATCACTTCTCTGTTTGCATATGCATACATAATTGAATTATATATGTTTTCATTTTCACTGTCAGGAGCCGGCATTCACAGTAATTACTCCACACAGATGAGATGTTTCTATCACCAGCACTTAATCTCCTTTTTTTCTTTTTATTTCTTCAGTTTCAAGGAACCAGTATGAACGGATGGGCAGTGATGTCACCATGCAGTGCGGCTCCCTGGACAATGACGCGTCGGTGTCATGGAAGGTGAATGGGACAGATGTTAAGGCCCAGCACCGTCTAGAAGGGCCCAGACTGATCCTGACCCAGGTGGACCTGAGCCATAACGGACTCTACAGCTGCTTTCAGAACCCGCACGGAGAGAGGCGTGACACCATCCTGCTCCATATTGGCAGTAAGTGGCTATTATTTCAAATAAAACGTGATGAATCTTTCCTGAATGGGGGAAATGAGTTGTTGGAGTGGTAAAAAGGACAGAAGAAAGAAAGGAAAAAAGCACAGCTTAACCATGATGCAATTATAACTCCTGCAGAAATATGACAATAAATAATACATTATGTATTCACAAGCACTGACATACAATACAAAAACATGAGAAGGACTTTGTGTGCTGCAGACTATTGGTCCCTTTATGGCAGAGGGCAAGGGAAGCTTGAAAGTAGTTTGAAAGTAGTGAAGGTGCTATAAAATATTGCACTGCTGAATATACAGATAATGCTGTAATGGCTGATGAGTGTTTACACTTGGTCAGTGCTGCCTGTGATAATCGCACACATACTAATATTGTCTGATTTTCATGCCTAATTGTTGCTTCAACACAAGTTTGTGACAGTTTAGTGCCAAGGTTTTGTTTGAGTTAGGGGAGAGTGGAAAGAGTTGTGCCAGTTTTTACTCCAAGCAACTTTAAAGTGAGGCCATGACAGTTATGCCTCTAAATTAAGTATGCACATATATTTCAGGATGTGGTGCATACCTGGGAACCATAGCTTTGGATCTGCAATGAACTGTTTCAGAAATATAGCTTTTGGAAAAATGTCTCGTCTCGTGGCACAACTTGCCCCCCGGGCAGGGTAAGCTGTGTGCCTAATGGCCTTTCTACACTGTGCGATTTTTCTTATAAGACCATTGCATGACACACTATGCAACGTGAATCTAATAAACTTTGGTACGATCGGCAAGTTTGAAGCGTGCACATTGTACCATGACCATTCACGAGTCGCAGGTGATCACAGGTTACGTCGTACAGGTCGTAGCAGCTGTCACACTGTGAGTCAGTCATCCTAAATTTCTGACACCGCTAGAATTTTATCTCAGTTTCTCTTTGGTCGCAAGACGCTGACAACGGCTGTCATGGAACCTGTCTCACAGTGCGATGTAAGACCACCGATTCAGAGCCATGATATCTCCACGATTCTCCTAAGATGCTTGTCTTTCATTTGCGACAGCCCAAAATCACACCGTGTAAACATTAGGGGAGAATACTTTGGGGTATATTGGGCCAATAGTTATTGAGGTAAACCAAAACATTTTAATCTCATGAACTGTAATGCTATATACAAGCAAGACAAATTGAATACAAAATTACTCATTTAAGGTTTATTAAGATATTGTCACCCTATGAAACTATGGGCACAAGTCATACTTTCTAGTTTTTGTTTAAACACAAAAAAACCTAAATACACAATATATGATATAGACAAAAGACTTTGGTAATAGATTCCTGTTGACATACATAAAACACTGTTTGTCACTTAATGTAACATGTAATGTATGTAACATGTGACAGGTCAATTTCTGAACATCCTATTGTAGGCCACTTAACAAGTGAATACAACTATTTAATAACACAGTACTGATGAGGCATGCCCATCTTCTCACTTCTCCACATTATCCCCTGTGGGTATGTAGGGCTAGGTGGTTTAGATCTGCCCTACTATTAAACATCCCACTTGTTGCAGGGGAATATGAACGTCTGCTTCATTCTGGCTGTAAGTTTTTGAGGTGCGGGTAGTTTCTTGAGTACATCACCTGTAGAGGCACTGCATAAATCACAATTTCGAAAAACTAGCATGATCCAGCAGTTTAGAGCTAACATCATGCTAACTGTATGGACTCATTGTGTGGCCTATAGCACTAAAACATGTGTAAAGACACATCAATCGATTAAACTTTACCATAAAAAATGTTATTTTTAAAGTGAGTTTATCTTTCATGCCATGTGTCACTCTTCTTTGGAGGATGATGGCTGTTCAAACATGTAGTCACATGACCAATTTCTTCTATGGTTACTCCTGGCACAAATCCCTCCCACTCTCCCCTACATACTTTTTAGAGGACTTGTCATGATTCCCACCTTTTGCAGTATGCACCAAAAAAGTACACATCCATTGTAGCTGTATCATGGACTTGTAGCTAGCTACCAAATTTCCAAGATTCCCATTGACATCAATAACAAGTGCGTGGTGAACCCTTTTGTCATTAGAAATGACACTTTTAATACTAAGTTACAAAGAGCAGTTTTATCTGAATTTTAAATGCCATTGTAAAACTTGGAACTTGAAGTTCTAATGATCAGTTGTTAAAATGACATTTTGAATTTTAATAATAATACAAAAGCTATAGTGCAAGAGAGTGTCAATTTATCAGTGTGTCATAGAGGCTGGTGAGTTGGCAGCGGCCTCCTTTGAGAACCATTATTCTGATGGTGAAGGTTTTAAACACTGGCTCTGTGCATAATAATGGCACTGAGATAGGATGGACCTGTAAAAGACAAGAGCCCAAGTGGATAATTGGAGTGAAAACACCTTTGTTAAGCATGGTATTAACTCAAGAGGGGAATTAAAAGAATCAAACTTTTCAAATAGCACAATTTAAATTAGGGTCTTAATTTAAGGGGTTTTCTCCTGGATAATATAATTAATACAAAACATGATTTTGCAATATCTAAGTGTTAATGTGTTACAAGACAAACTTTAGTTAAGGTTAAATCATTATATTGTTTGTAGGAAATAAAATCATCTCTGCTGTGTGATCACTCCCCTCTGTTCCCGCTCTGTTCCTACAGCTATTGTGTACAAAATAGACAACATTATAAATGAAATTTCCACAGGAATCATGTTGCAGCTGCTAGCAGGTGAAATTGGATATCTTTTTGGCATCAATCTTGGCCAGCCACTTCAGAACAATGCCAAAAGTGACAAATTTTGATACAGTGTGAAAAGAAAAACCTTGATTCATCACTCCCATGGCACTGAAAAAAAAGCCCATATCAGTTTTGGTCTCTCTTTTGACACTGTTGTATCATTGAGTACACCTCAGGTTTACATCAGAGAAAAGGCAAATAGAAAGAAAGGTAGATCTTTTTCCTCAGTCTAAGTGTGGCTATGGGTCTATTACACAGCATAAATGCAAATAAATGATTCCATTCAAGACCATTGAATTTAAGGGATAGAACTGGTTCAGAAAAAAATGGCTTACACATGTCTCCTTCAGCTTCTTCCACTTGTCAGCAGAACCAATAAAAAAAGCCAAGACACGCCAAACATTAAGATTTCAGTCCGGCACTGATGTCAATTGCAACACTTTGCATGCAAATGTTTGATGAATGAGACTACGCAGGAGTGTGACAGTTTGGTTAATCATATCGGCAATGATGAATTACTGAATGCTGAAATAATACTGAATTAATGAGAGTTTTATGTTATGGTGGATCATGTCAGCAGGTTGAATGATGCAATGCATAAACAGGCAAGGGTGTGTGTGTGTGTGTGTGTGTGTGGGACAGACTGCATGCGTGTGTTTCATTTCACCGGTGGTACTTTTCGGCATCGTAACGACACTTCAGTGGCCTAACACTATGTGTGTGAGAGAAACAGACTTTTATTGTGTAACCATTCATCAGGGGTCAATGAGAAGTCCGCAAGAACAATACCTTAGCGGCCTAGCCTGGCATTGAGTATAATTGCCGTGATAACAGTTGGTGATTTTACAACACGTTAAAGACACACACTGGGGAAACTTTAATTCTGCAACCCGATTTGCCTCTCTGCCTCCTCTGACTGTCCTGTTTTCATTCTTTTTTTTTAGTTATTGTCCTGTTATCGTCACATTTCTGCCATCTTTTTGTGTGTGTGTGTTTTTCATTATGTTAACTGTCACCAACCAAACTTTAAAGTGTTGTGCAGATACAGTGATAATGACATCATGACAGGCTACACTTGCAGTGATTACCGTCATGATTATAGTTTGATTTTATGCAGTGGTTATTGCTCACACCGGGGGCTTGTTATGTTTTACACTGATAGAAGTGTTATCAGGAGAATAGCACCGAGCCATCTGTCTAAGAATGTTTTTCAGTTTTTCTCCTTCACTCTTTGTCCCTCTCTTCCTCTCAAACATCTCTCTCTCTCTCTGTATATGTATATATATATATTTTTATTTTTCCATCTCTTTTTTTGCCATCCATTCGTCTACCCTTGCTTGACGTTTGTGGCTGCATCTGTTAGCTGCGTGTTTACACTGGTTTGCATTAAGAACAGAGGACGTCATACTATGTGAACCCCAAACCCATCCCTGAGTGTGTCTATTACAACTACTCGCCCCACCTTCACACCAAATTTATGTGTGTCAACACAATGTCAGCACGAGGAGACACAGCATTTTCATGTGAAAGTATGCACACCATTGTGTGTATCTGCAGGATGTTTACACTCTTTCTGTCACTTTGGATACATACACAGCTATGATTGCTTCACATAGAGAACTGTTACACACACGCCAGGATGTTAATGTCCGCACTGTTTAAAAAAAAAACTTGCCTATCTCAGTATTAAAACATTTAAAAAAACCAAGTGGTAGAGAGATAAAAAGTGACAAAGTGTCTGATGACAAAATAAAAGAATGTGTCCAGTAAAGGTTCGTTATAATTTAATAAACAAGAGGTCATAAAACTGAAATATAACATCCTGTCACAACGGAATAGTTACTGCCATCTTGCACTCCTCGTATCCGTAGCTGCCTTCAGTGGTCGTCACCTAAACAATTTATAGCGGCATCCGGCCAGCCTCCCAGCAAACATAACATCAACTGCACGGGGGTCATATATCCAGCCAGCCATCACGGCCTCACCTGGCACACCACCACAGTCAGGTACAGGGCACATACTCAAAGAGTGGCAGGCCAGTCAGATAGAAAAAAGCAACCTATCAGGCAGTTGGATTTAAGTGAGAATTTACATCTCTCCTAAGCAGATGTTAGGTCACTAGGTGGATCACTTAAAGAGATGCTTTGGCATAGTAGTATAGTATATATTAAAACAATGGCTTTATTTAAGTTGTAGAATCACCAGTTTATTGTAAAATAATCTAAATAAAACCTTTCAAGACGTACACTTTTGTTGTCAGTTACAGTTGAACAGATAGGCTTGTCCTTTATAAATGCCTATAGAGCAGACAGGTGAAAAACGTCAATACTCATGATGCACTAGGCATTTTTCTTGCAAATGAATGTGGAGGTCTGGGAACATGGAGGTGTAGGATGAAAAAGCTGCTTCGAATCAGAGACGTTTTCTTTTACGCTGCTGTTTGATGAACATTCAGGTGAGATAAAAAACAAAAAAACCTCATCCACTATTCCACTAAGTGCATTGGTTATACCTAAGCTGTGAATGATGGCCGTGTCATGTACATTTAAGGGATTGACACGCAGACGCAACCAATTTGAAAAATGAGATGTGCCATGCCCCTTTACCCCTGCTCTTCAGACTTAATTTTTTTTCTTCTTTGAAGGTAGATTATTTCATGAATCTTAAGTGAGAACGATTAGCATTCCAGATTAAGGCCTACATAAAATAAGAAGCTGACAATCTTTTCACAGTAGCCATCACTTCCAAAATGCAATGATTTGATGTAGAGCGGTGAAATTGCAAATGGCCCTCCAAACACTGAGCTGTGTACATCAGAAAGCCCTGTCACTGATCACTCAGCCATCCGTAGAGCCCATTAGTCAGCTACTCAGGCGGTCAGTGCGCCAGCCAGTCACCCAGCCTGTCCGCCGACACCACACACAATTTTTCCTCTTCCCCCCAAAAAAACTTGACAGATAAATTATGGGATAATCTGGGTGCTCACATTATGGTAACCACAAGATTTCAATTCTGCAACAAAGAACAACATTTACATTGTAAGCAAGAATGCGTCTGTGTACAGTTGTAATGAATTTATAGCATAAATCATCACACAAAAGGAGGTTTTAGGTTTGGCACTGACCCACTGTTGTAAACAAATCCAGTCTGAGCCGCTCTCGCTGATCGCAGCAGTGGCATTATGTAAACACAATTGGGTTGTAGACTTCTTTTTTTTTTCTTTTTTAATGCTACAAATGGTAAGTCCGTTAGTGTTGTGGGGCCATTTGTCTGCTCTGTGTGCGTAAATGTGGGTAGGACTTAAAATGCAACACAACTGCATATTTCTGTCTTTACTCCAATTTTGTTCCACTTGACATCCTGCACCACCTATATTAGCATAGCATAATAGCATACTCAACTTAAATTAGTCAAGTGTACCAACAGAAAGATATAAACATAATATAGGATAATTGACATTTGAGGGCGTCACAGTGACACATGTTTACACTCTGGAGGTTTTTCTTAGTCCTAATTATAACTTGTAAACCTAGCAACCCAAGCATAAAACTTAAATAAAATTGAGTGCAGTGGGTAGTTTAATTAGACTCACATTTAGAGTCAGATTCCTCATAGATTGGTTAAATCCAGTGTTTATCCCCCCAGTGTGACCAGCGAAAGACTGCACACGCCCACTGATCGGTGGCCTTCTGTGAGTAGAAGGAGGAGTGAGTTCTCTTGTTAGATTGATGTGCATCTTTTACCCTGAGGCAACCTATTTCCACACACACACACACACACACACACACACACACACACACACACACACACGAATGGATGTCTATTTCCTTTCCCTGGACAGCTTGTTTTGGTGTAACTACCCCCTTACACACACACACACACTCTGGGGACCTGTGCTACATTGCTCGGTAATGGAATTGTCTTGTCTCCTTGCAGACATATCGCTATTGAGGAGGGTGAACTCAGAAAGATCCTCAG
Source organism: Parambassis ranga (assembly GCF_900634625.1). Classification (NCBI taxonomy): domain Eukaryota; kingdom Metazoa; phylum Chordata; class Actinopteri; family Ambassidae; genus Parambassis; species Parambassis ranga. The sequence goes on along the minus strand of NC_041032.1, from coordinate 1,038,560 downwards.
GGACTTCCTGTTTAAACCAGGAAGTGTCTGGCCCCACATGTAAAGACACTGCTAGAGCTTTCCAGCCTTCTTTTTTTAATTACTCCCCTAGCTTATCCTACTACTAGTCAATCATAGTGAATAGAAAACTTCTTGCATTGGAGGATTTACATAGACTTTAATGGCAATCTTTAGTGGAGCCTCTGATATTGGTTCTCTTAGAGAGAGAGAGGATGGTTAAAATTGGTTTCACTTTCATGTTCATTGAATATAATGAGGCAGCGAATGCAGTGGAGTTATACACCTCTGATAACCTTTATCTTTACTATTTACTTGAACTGTTTTTGTTTATACTTTATTACTTTTAACATTTTAGCTGATGTTGCAGGTTTAATAGTAAGATTATTTCATGGTACCTGCTTTTATCCCTGGTTTTAGTGAGTGTGTGCTCTCATGCGTGTTGTAGCGCACTTTCATTTAATAAAAAAAGTGCCCTATAAATAATGATTGACGTGTGATGGTTTGATATAAGTCTGCAGTGCCACCAAGTGTTCCTGAGCAAGGTCATGACTGTTTGCTCCTGCAAAGGAACTGGACTGCAGCTAACCTTTGACTTCTTCAGACGAAAATGAGATTTTTCTGAAGGAATCAATAAGTTCAACCTCTTCAACCTATTTTTTAGAGAAATGCTATCTATTTTTCTGTTCCTTCCTTTTTCTCATCATGAGACCTTGAGTGTGTGTTTATGTGTATATCCTTATTATTACAGCGAGTATAAAACATTCATCCTCACCATTCTCTCCTTGCTTCTCCTTCTCTCTCTCTTTCTCTCCATAAAGGTTTGCTCTCCTTTGTTCCGCTCTGTAGCGCAAATTTCTTCCTTTTTTTTTTTTTTTTGCTCTACTTGCAAGACAACAGAAACTCCCATCACTTTATTGTAGCAGACAACCATAACAAATGGGAAAATGGGTCTGGTTTAAGAAGTCAATGGGAAGCCATGAGGGGAAACTCAAACAAATAAAAAATATATATAAAAAGATTGTAAGCTTTGGCCCCCATTGTGTATCAGGAGGAGTCTCCTGAATCTCTCGATTCTGCTGTTTTTAAGTGAGACCGTGGCAAAAGTCATTAGCAGCTTTAAGGACAGTCAGTAATTAAATCCACATCCATACTCTGTGTACAAGTAACACAAAGGTAAAGGGAAAAAAGTGCCTTAAAGGCTTCATGGTTCAGCACAGAGCAATGTTTTGTGTTTATCCTGCTCTCTCATCCATCACCCTTATCCATTTTTTCTTCTCATATCTTAATATTCTGCCCTAAACCTGTTCTTTCTTTTCTCTCTTTCTCTTGCACTAATCCTCTCATGCAACCCCCTAGTCTATCCCATCTCACCCATTACTTTCCTTGTCATCTTTTTCATGTTTGGCATGAATAAGCTTTTAGTGAAAGTCTCACATTGTGAGATCACTGCATGTTACTATGTTACTAAGCATCTCCACAGGACAGCTAAACATGTATTTAAATGAAGTTTTATGAAGTTGAATTTAATAACAGAGGCCAGCATTCGTCTTGGCTAGGTCAACAAACAGTCTTCCTGGGAAGGAGATGAAGTGGAGACAAGCTACAGACAGGGCAGCTTAGTTTAAGGACCAGGAGCCTAACACAGGAAATAGTGCAGGGAGAAAGCAGGCTCTTTGGATCTTTGTGAGGATTTAGCAAAAAAGACAAAGTGTGCACGCTGATCTGATGAGAAAATGTAAAATAGGTGCTGCACTTACTCATGTTGGGAGAATACCACCCAGGTTATCTGTGGTCCGCTCCATGCTAGTGTGCTCAAAATAACAAGTTGTGAGACTGCATTATGCATGTTTGCATAAGAATTGTTGATTCTCCACCAGGAAATGTAGAGTAAAGTATGTCCTTGGCTCTGGTGCAGCCTTGTGAGGCCTGTCTGGGAATGGGCCCTGCATCATAGTAATAAGTGTATGGTTTATTGTTTGGTGAAGTTAAAACCAAATAGAGCATCACTTTGAATCTTCCAAAATGCTGCTCCATGCTCCAATTAAATTTTCGATGTCCCAGCTCGGTTCCACTCGCGTGCTCTGCATGAAGACTAAACCATGAAGTGTGTTTGGTAATTGGCACCGTGTTGCTAGCACTGTCTTAAACCTTGTGTTTTATTTATTTGTTTGCTTCCATAACTTCTGTACCATTTTTTATGTGTGCAGACTTCTTATTATTATTTGTGTTATCCGTTTCTGTATCTGTTTTTCCTTCCTTCATTAACCCTTTAACCCATTACCCTCTTATTCTCCTCCATCCCTACTCCTGCTGTGTTTGGTCCCTTTCTTCCTATTACCATTATTGATTATTACTACTCAGTGTAATTACATATTTTAAATAGCCATGTGGTACATGCATTTAGATTAAAAATGTGCATTTTGATCAAAGAAATTACTTCTAAATTGAAGCGGGCAACTGTAGAAGCTATTGTGTGCTTTTTCTCGCTCTCTGCTTGGGTCTCTCTCCCTTTTTTGTCTTTAATTACCCATCCAGATGTAGCGGAATAAACCAACTGATGCACTGTGTTATTATCTTGTCTTCTCTGTTTGTTCCGCTTTCCTACAGTAAAACAAAAAATGTCCCTTCTCTGTGCATGTTTATGAATGTGTGTGTGTATCTGTGGGTTGGTATGTAGGTGTCACTGTTTTTGTTTGTCTCATATGAATTTGTCACTGGCTGTCACTTTGTGTTTTGTCTGTGAGCTACAAAGGCAAAGGCCTGTTCTCTCTTGATCAGTGTCCAGTGAAATAGAAAATTCTAGGCTGTCTCTGCCCTTTTTTTACGATCCTCTGTGTGTGTGTGTGAGGCACTTTGACCAGAAACTATTCCCTCTGGCTCGGCGTCCAGCAGTGAGGTTGAGCAGTTTGCTCCATTGACGTCAAGCAACTGAGAAATGGTCAGATATCCATGAAAACATGCTCATCGGCCATTTCTCGGTGCACTTGTGGGTGTGCGTATACGTGTAGGGAGTGTATGTCTGTGTGTGTGTGTTTGTGTGGCTGCAAAGAGATTCAAATGTCAAATGTTTTGAGAGGTAAAACGGTCCACTCCTGCTGACCCTTACACCCAAACATGTCACATCCATTCAGTTTAATGCATCCCAAAAAAAAAACACAAAAAGCTTGCTGTCAAAGCACAGAAACAGAAACTGCTCGGTTTTACAAAGGTTTTAACTTGCCTTCAAGTACAGTCACATATGTCGTAACGTAGCCAGAGCAAACTCAAACGAGTAATGTCTTCATATGCCCATAGCTAATATATATATATATATATATATATATATATAACCTCTTTCTCAGCTGCTTTTTTTCTATCTTTGCCATATTTTTATTAAAGCCTATATTCTCTATATGAATATTATTCATATAGTTCTGTACATACAGTATACATACCTGAGAAGGCAGGGGAGTAACTTGTTTTGCCCTTTGTATACTCCATAAATGTGTGTACGGAACTGTGTATAAATAAGCAATTTTTCATGTAATATAGAGTGCATTCAATCAATGAATCGAGCTGTAGACTCAAGGTGAAAACATTAATGATACATAAATAATATCTTACTAAAATTATAGTACAAAATAATAATAGTAGTGAGGTTAGTTAAGAGTAGTTAGGCTGTATATATATATATATATATATATACATAAAACATAAATAACTAATGCAAAACAGACATGACAAATTGCACGATCTTTCCATCTTGTTGGTATACACTAAATGTTTTTGCGTTTTTACTCAAGTCATTGTGAATTGTTCCTCTATCCTCTGCTTTCAATTGAAGCTCTAAAATAGAGAAATAAGCAAATTGGTAAGCTCGGCGTGACTCACATCTGCAAGTCTGCACAGATACAGGAAGCTTAATGAACCTCAGGTTTGTGTGTGTGTGTGTGTGTTCCACAAAGTGAGTGTACGTGTGGATAAAGAGGAAAATAAGAGAAAACAAGTGAGACTGCATAGAAAATGAATGTATTCATCATCGAACACATACACATACAGAATCTCACTCTTTATTATTGCATGTATTTGCATTTCTGTATTTTCCTTTTTTTGTATATATGCTTATATGTACGTGTGTAATGGACTGGACTCTAACATAATTCCATGCCTCAGGATAAAAGTGACTCCCCCCATTTAGCCTGTTCGGGCCATTTCTATGTGATGCAGCAAACTAATCTGCATTTCTGAAGCAGTTGTTTCTCACTCACTTACTGACTTGGTGATGATAATATAGCTACAGGCAGACCCTTTATCATCTTCCATAGAAGGATGACTCGCATATATGTGATTCCATATTTGAGGTAATATTGCGTTTGTAACAATGGTCTTATTAAGTCATGGTGTATTTGTAGAATAAGATAGTTGAGTGCTGAAAGTGTTAGCAAAAATTGCAATTGCATGTGAAAATACACAGAATGAATGTTAATGCTAATGTTGGGATTGAGGAATCTCACAAAGTGAGCACACCGAATATAATGTAATACCTAAAACCAGCTGTGCAACAAATCTTGTGGAGCTTATCATTTACTGTATGTGTTAAACTCTAAAATATAGACTGTAGAGCCTTTAAAGTGGGCAAGTTTTACTGGTTTTGTACCAGTTTGTGCCGTACAACACATGACGTACACTTTGCGCAGTCTGGGGGATTGTGCAGTAAACCCAGTAGTAGTACTAGTAAATAGAAGGTAGTGCATGTGGATGTAAGATGATTATTATAAGTAGTAGTAGGAGGAGGAGGAGTATTTTGAATGTACCCATGGTGACAAATAAAGTCTGTCTATCACACAAATTCACTCTGGTCATTCGCAAACTGAAACATGGACATTCAGCAGTCCTCATGTGTTGTAAATGAATCAAATAGCCAACCCTTTAGTGAGTGGATGACTTACAGTCTGCCTATAGCTGGGGGATCTGTGCTGCATACCATTCTCTTTATATATATCTATAGCATCAAACAAAGACTAAATATTGTAAAAACTTTGTTGACTTCCTCCTTTAACCCAATCAATGTTTTACAGCCTTTAAAGAACTCCAATGACTTAGGAAGGCAGCTTCATTGGTTGAAGTATTTAGGTCATTTAAGTGGTGGCTGTAGTAAAAGACTACTTAGAAAAGAACCATGACAATCATTGAAAGTATGAGCACTAAATTTGTGAGCTGGAGAGTTATTTTGAATTCTTTATTACCTTTAAAGACAGCAATAAGTGCTCACAAAAAGAGCAGAACAACAGTGACATACTTATATCTCTGATAAATAAGGGAAATAGAAAGCAAGTAGTAGAGCATAGCTCCAGTTCTGCTGTCCTCTTAGAGATGTCTCAATTACACCAGCTTGCTGGTCCTCTCTCTGGAGACCACACAGCTGTGAGCCTGGACTGTGGCTAAATGGGATGGGTCCCAACGGATGGATATACTCACACAACACAACAGTATGGTTGAAATAATTGCTTACTTTATAGCTAACTGTTGTGATATCTGTATATAGAAATATTTCATAAAAAAGACGCTATGAAGCTATGAGCTTTACAGAAACGAGCATGGGAAGAAGAAACTCTGCTCTGTGTTTAGGATAAACAAACACCACCTTCTGGATATCCAGGCACACACACACAACCCCACGCGTCCTCACGCACATATACGGACGCACACATGTTGCGGTGGGCGGATAAAAGGAGTCTCACACAAACACAACTACTGTGTCCAATGAGCCGCTCTTATTGTGGAAAAACACAGAGATGTTGGTCTTGGCTGGACAAGAATGTGGGCTGTATTGGTGCTGTGTGTGTGTGTGTTTGACCAGTGGAAGGTCAGTTATTTGTGCAGCATTTGCTCAAAACTGTCAGCATGCACACACACGTGGACAACTTAGATGCAAAGAAAAGGTGTCATTATCTAGTGTGCATGTAGTATGTTACAGAGCCTCTTTTATTCCATCATTTCTTTTATTCTAAAAAATGTATCTTGTTGTTTCTCTGACTTCCAGCGCTGAGCTGGGCTTCCATGTATTTCATGTGTTCCGGAGGCCAAATCCAACAGAATCCGATCAAATGCCGCCCCACTGTGAGGTGACGGCTCTGTGGCTTTGACTGATTCAACCCTCCAGCAGCCGCAAACTTTAATTATCTCATCGTTTCATTTGAAAATCATACAGGTAGCCGTGAATTGGCTGCATTCATAGAGTGAGATAATCATTTTAGAGAGTTAAGCTACTGATGGTCTTAAATATGAAATAACACTAAAATACCACTAAAATAAATGCATGTCTTGTATTATATTCTAAAAAATCTTAAGTGTTCTGACATGTTTCATTAATATGACGTGTATTTATTTTTTTTTACCCAAAGCCAAAGTACAAATAAAGACACTGTATGTCTTTTCCAATTCAACCATTTTTCAACCAATCCACTATCCTTAATCATCACTGAAAGGCAACATGCTGTCAGCTCCTTACACTGCACTCCACACTGAATCTCCATACTTACTTTACTTTTTTACTTTTACCACCATTTTATTATTCACAAGAATCTAAAGAAGAATTTAAAATGATTGTTTCAAGGGCGTAGTTTTAGCATGTATGGAGGTGACGCGTCCCCACCAATGTCCAGCAATTACTAAATTGTCCCCACCAATATTTGATCCCCTCAAAAAAAAAACAGACTCTCATTGGGTGCAGGAAGGGTTAAATTCTGTTCTTTTCCCCGTCCCACTAATAGATATCGTCCTGTCGTTGGTCTTACCCAAAGCCATTGATATTCTGATTCTGATTGGGTTATATCAAGGGCTCTGGTCCTAACGAAACACACATGGCCATGTGATTGGCTTTGTCTTTCCCTGCTGTCATGTGTGTAGCTACGTTGGTTGGCAGCGCCAAAACACATGCAAGACAGCTGATGGAATCTTAGGTCAAATCTATGCCATTGGATTGTTTATAAATGACAAAAAAACAAACACAAACAAAGAAGCTAACTTGGAAATCCACAGACAGAGAATGATAATCATGCACAGGGGTACAGATTTCATGTGTGTGTGAGAAAGCCAGATTAGCTGTATCATAAAACTCTAAAGAGAAAAGAAATGATTTCAGATTTCTTTCAGCACCTCTGGAGAGGAAAGTTATCATGTGCTAATCATAGCGAAAGATGAAATCATCAAAGCAATACTACAGTCTGGTGCCTGCATCTCAACGCCCAGTCTGCTGCTTTCTCATTTCTCTTTCAGCCTCCTCCTTCTGCTCTCGGTCTGTTGTCTCTCCCTTTGTTTCTTCTTTCCCTTGTCACCCCCTCCAAGGCTGTCCGTCTTTCTCATATAGTCCTAAGTGTCTTTGCTGTCAATTTTGTGCGGTAAGTGACAATTTGAGCAAGCTACTTCTAAAAAACAAAACAAACAATTCAAAAAATACAATCTCATCAGATTTTAATTTGTGTTGTTTCCAAAATAATGTTTTCCAAATAATAATTTGCTTGCTTAGATTTCTTGTCCATGTCCACTCTAATGGAATTTAATATAAAATGTGCTCTTATTCAGCATGTTGTTGGTCCTTTGATGACCAGTGTCATAATGGCAGCGGCTGTTTTACTCTGTGTTATCACACAAATTCACTGTGGTCATGTACAAACTGCAACATGGATATTACAGCATTAGATTTGAAGTCCAAATTGGATTGGTATTGCTCTCTTAATAAACATCTAAATAGATTTGCTCATACAGAAATGGTCTCTCCTTTCCTTGTGCTGTATTACGCTGTATTTTTTTTTCAATCTAATGCATTCAATTGAAAAAAAAAACACTGCCTTCCCTCTGCAGTCCTGTTGTATTATCTTTCTAAAGCTCATTAAGAAATAATTAACCTAATTCACTTTTGCTTTAGGCAGATTCTCCCAATGGTATTTTATAGCACTGACTTACAATGAAAAAAGGAGATAGTGGACAGAGTGAAAATGCTTTTGGGAAATGAAGACAGAATTAGTGATAACATTGCAATGTTGTACTGGGCGTGCAACTCATTACCACAGCGTGATTCAAGGCTACAAGTGACTGAAATAACAACGAAATGAAAACAAAGAAATAGGCAAAAAAATAGCTTGTGTGGAATTACTGAAGCAGCAGGTTATATGGTGTGAAAGTGATTTTCAAAACACCCAAAGGCTGAGATAATATTAGATCCATGGGATCATTATACTGTATGCTGCAGTTGACTGTCATGACAAAGAGTGAAGGACAAACCTTCCCATAGGTTTTGATGGTTGGTGAGTGAAAACAAGTCAGCTGTTCTAAACATGTGTTGGAAGCGCAGCTGCAAACCGAGGTGAGCAAGGTTGCTGGGTTTTTAGCATGAAAATAATTATATAAGTGGAAAGGAGGGTCTTTAGGGATTAGCTCACTTTTTGTGCCTGCCTCAAGTGGCCAATCAAGAAATTGCAGTTTTTGTTTCATTAGTGTCCTTTCTCAACCCAAAAAGTTACTTCTTGGTGAGGACAATGAACAGATTAATATATGCTTAAACAAGTGGTAGCACACAAACAGGCATATTAATTATGGCTGTCATTGACTGCCTAGATGAAACTCTTAGCATTCTTAGCAGTCTGAGCAGTTTAGGACATCAATATGAATCTGAAATGAGACTTGTTTTTGAGTCTGTTTCTCAGCCCTGAGGCCCATATTTATAATATTTCTGGTATTCTATGGCTGGAAGTCTGCCTTTATACACATAGGACCATGTGTGGCACTCCAGATTATATTAATAGTGCCTGTTTGTCAAGCTCATAAATATTTCAAAAATGCCACATATGCAATTTTTTTAAAAGCGTGAAAGAGAACGTGTTCATGCGGTTGGATAGCAAGAATTTAGATATCCAAATGCAGTAAGACCAAGGAGGAGTTGATGACAAAAGGTGAAGTGTTGTGCTATTAATCTAACAGGGTGCAACATGCTTCAGTTTATCCTCCATCCTTTCATTTCCTCCTGTCCATCTTTGCTCTTTGTTGATAATGATCATGGCAGGCCACAATGAATAATGTACACTTACCGTAAATGGTCAAAAGAGGTTAATAGAACACACACATACTCCAGGGTCATGCATACATACACAGACATTTACGTGTGCATGCAGCGATAAGCTCAGACATACACACATACAAGTGTATGTACACAAATGTAAACTTTTCCATTAATATGCACACACTCCCAGTCCCTTCCTCAAGGACATTTGGGTACACAAACACACACACAGAGACAGAAACATATGTACACCCACACACACGACGGGGGGGGATGATTCCTTCATTTCTTAATGATGGGCATCAGAGAGTAGGGAATGTAAATTATTAAAGCATACAGCAATTAGATACATAACACTCCCGGAGAGACAGACACTCTCTCACTCTGCACACACATATATACACACACACAGTAGGTATGGTGCATGAGCTTGTAAAGGTTGTTTTAGGCATGATGAGCTAATCCAGCGGATGTCAGCGTGTACACACTCTGACATGCATCAGTGTGTCATTACAACTCTCTAACAGATACGATGTCAACGCTAATTACAGCTGGGTGTGTCTCTTATTTGGAACTCAATGAAAAGGCATATTTTGTCTTTGAAATGTAATCCTTCTGTTTAGATTACAACTCAGACAATACTCGTGTTTGAATGGTTCCTGCATGTCACAAACTGTAGCACATACACATCAATTATGTTCAAAAAAATATCTGTATCCAAATACTCTCATAATTGATTTTAAGTGATCATATTTGTACGATAGAAATCATGAAAGCTACGTTCTCTTTCATCAGTGTTGACCATGTAAAATTACACTCTGCTATGTGCAGGCAATTCCTGCTTTGTCCTTCCTGCCTTGATCTCTGTGACCTCCAGGTTAATGATGGGCTAACATCAAACACCTCTGGCATCAAATACCCTTTTAGAAAAGATATTAGAGGAGCTTATTAGATCCGGCTGCTTGTGTCATTACGGAATTCAATCTCAGCGGTCTAACTTGTTTCCAGGCACATTTCATGGGAGGAGACATTTGGTATCCATTGCAGTTTAGAGCAAAAAAAAATGAATTATTTATTTCAGGATCAACAAGACAACAATTTTTCATATCTCTAGACATCTTTTGGATATAGGAAGCTGGACACTTGTCTGTTCTACAATTCATAGTAGCAATGTCAAGGGAAATGCGTGCAGCTTCTGAAATGCATAAGAATCACACTTCATTAGAA
>NC_041032.1:0-7500 GCF_900634625.1 Parambassis ranga | reverse complement strand
GTGAGCTTTTCTATCTTTGGACAATTGAGGACTTTATGTGCCTTCCTGCCTTTGATCCCAGAATTCTGACGTTTGGTAACCATGGTAACCGCGGCTAACAAACAGTTAGGCGCGGTTACCACCATTACCTGGGCACATGCACCTTCAGTTTTTGGTCTTTGATGGACAAAGAAAGCAAGACATGCATAAAGTACACCATAACTGATACCAAAGCAGGTGACAAAAACTACAGAAGACAGGCTACAAAAGTTATTTATTGGCTACAAAGGCTACAACAGATGTTTACAAAAAGGAAAGACGCTCTCTGTCAGCGTTGCTTCTTGTCTTTTCTTTTTGTAAACATCTGCTCAGCACTGCAGCGCAGCGCCTTCACGGCACCAGGGGCACGAGGACTTTCCCGGCGCGGTTTGCTTGGTTTAGCCCGGGGAGGGGGGATTAAGAGTGGGTGAACAGGTTGTAGCGGTGCGCAAGGTGGCGGTAAGGTCAGCGGGAGGATGCGTGGGTGAGCAGGAGAGCGTGGGCATTGTTGGACGGCAGCGCGCAGGGCAGAGCTGACAGAGAGCGTCTCTACATCTGCTCATCACAGCAACACAACCACATGTCAGAGTCACAGCGTGACTACGCAAGCATGACACGCGTCAAGACACGCCGCAGCTGACGAGAAAGCAGCTCACGGCCACACTACTCCAGAAGCGCCCGATCTCGGAAGCTAAGCAGAGTCGGGCCTGGTTGGTTAGTACTTGGATGGGAGAGCGCCTGGGAGCACCGGGTGCTGTGAGCTTTTCTGTCTTTGGACAATTGAGGACTTTATGTTCCTTCCTGCCTTTGATCTGAGAATTCTGACGTCTGGTAACCACGGCAACCGCGGCTAGCAAACAGTTAGGCGCGGTTACCACAATTACCTGGGCACATGCACCTTCCGTTTTTTGGTCTTTGATGGACAAAGAAAGCAAGACGTGCATAAAATCCACCATAATTGAGGACTTTATGTTCCTTCCTGCCTTCGATCTGAGAATTCTGACGTCTGGTAACCACGGTAACCGCGGCTAACAAACAGCTAGGCGCGGTTACCACAATTACCTGGGCACATGCACCTTCCGCTTTTTGCTCTTTGATGGACAAAGAAAGCAAGACGTGCATAAAATACACCATAACTGATACCAAAGCAGGTGACAAAAACTACACAAGGCAGGCCACAAAAGTGGTTTACTGGCTACAAAGGCTACAACAGATGTTTAGTGGACACACACACGTGCGAGAAAAGAGGCAAAGTGTCTTTTCTTTTTGTAAACATCTGCTCAGCACTGCAGCGCAGCGCCTTCACGGCACCAGGGGCACGAGGACTTTCCCGGCGCGGTTTGCTTGGTTTAGCCCGGGGAGGGGGGATTAAGAGTGGGTGAACAGGTTGTAGCGGTGCGCAAGGTGGCGGTAAGGTCAGCGGGAGGATGCGTGGGTGAGCAGGAGAGCGTGGGCATTGTTGGACGGCAGCGCGCAGGGCAGAGCTGACAGAGAGCGTCTCTACATCTGCTCATCACAGCAACACAACCACATGTCAGAGTCACAGCGTGACTACGCAAGCATGACACGCGTCAAGACACGCCGCAGCTGACGAGAAAGCAGCTCACGGCCACACTACTCCAGAAGCGCCCGATCTCGGAAGCTAAGCAGAGTCGGGCCTGGTTGGTTAGTACTTGGATGGGAGAGCGCCTGGGAGCACCGGGTGCTGTGAGCTTTTCTGTCTTTGGACAATTGAGGACTTTATGTTCCTTCCTGCCTTTGATCTGAGAATTCTGACGTCTGGTAACCACGGCAACCGCGGCTAGCAAACAGTTAGGCGCGGTTACCACAATTACCTGGGCACATGCACCTTCCGTTTTTTGGTCTTTGATGGACAAAGAAAGCAAGACGTGCATAAAATCCACCATAATTGAGGACTTTATGTTCCTTCCTGCCTTCGATCTGAGAATTCTGACGTCTGGTAACCACGGTAACCGCGGCTAACAAACAGCTAGGCGCGGTTACCACAATTACCTGGGCACATGCACCTTCCGCTTTTTGCTCTTTGATGGACAAAGAAAGCAAGACGTGCATAAAATACACCATAACTGATACCAAAGCAGGTGACAAAAACTACACAAGGCAGGCCACAAAAGTGGTTTACTGGCTACAAAGGCTACAACAGATGTTTAGTGGACACACACACGTGCGAGAAAAGAGGCAAAGTGTCTTTTCTTTTTGTAAACATCTGCTCAGCACTGCAGCGCAGCGCCTTCACGGCACCAGGGGCACGAGGACTTTCCCGGCGCGGTTTGCTTGGTTTAGCCCGGGGAGGGGGGATTAAGAGTGGGTGAACAGGTTGTAGCGGTGCGCAAGGTGGCGGTAAGGTCAGCGGGAGGATGCGTGGGTGAGCAGGAGAGCGTGGGCATTGTTGGACGGCAGCGCGCAGGGCAGAGCTGACAGAGAGCGTCTCTACATCTGCTCATCACAGCAACACAACCACATGTCAGAGTCACAGCGTGACTACGCAAGCATGACACGCGTCAAGACACGCCGCAGCTGACGAGAAAGCAGCTCACGGCCACACTACTCCAGAAGCGCCCGATCTCGGAAGCTAAGCAGAGTCGGGCCTGGTTGGTTAGTACTTGGATGGGAGAGCGCCTGGGAGCACCGGGTGCTGTGAGCTTTTCTGTCTTTGGACAATTGAGGACTTTATGTTCCTTCCTGCCTTTGATCTGAGAATTCTGACGTCTGGTAACCACGGCAACCGCGGCTAGCAAACAGTTAGGCGCGGTTACCACAATTACCTGGGCACATGCACCTTCCGTTTTTTGGTCTTTGATGGACAAAGAAAGCAAGACGTGCATAAAATCCACCATAATTGAGGACTTTATGTTCCTTCCTGCCTTCGATCTGAGAATTCTGACGTCTGGTAACCACGGTAACCGCGGCTAACAAACAGCTAGGCGCGGTTACCACAATTACCTGGGCACATGCACCTTCCGCTTTTTGCTCTTTGATGGACAAAGAAAGCAAGACGTGCATAAAATACACCATAACTGATACCAAAGCAGGTGACAAAAACTACACAAGGCAGGCCACAAAAGTGGTTTACTGGCTACAAAGGCTACAACAGATGTTTAGTGGACACACACACGTGCGAGAAAAGAGGCAAAGTGTCTTTTCTTTTTGTAAACATCTGCTCAGCACTGCAGCGCAGCGCCTTCACGGCACCAGGGGCACGAGGACTTTCCCGGCGCGGTTTGCTTGGTTTAGCCCGGGGAGGGGGGATTAAGAGTGGGTGAACAGGTTGTAGCGGTGCGCAAGGTGGCGGTAAGGTCAGCGGGAGGATGCGTGGGTGAGCAGGAGAGCGTGGGCATTGTTGGACGGCAGCGCGCAGGGCAGAGCTGACAGAGAGCGTCTCTACATCTGCTCATCACAGCAACACAACCACATATCAGAGTCACAGCGTGACTACGCAAGCATGACACGCGTCAAGACACGCCGCAGCTGACGAGAAAGCAGCTCACGGCCACACTACTCCAGAAGCGCCCGATCTCGGAAGCTAAGCAGAGTCGGGCCTGGTTGGTTAGTACTTGGATGGGAGAGCGCCTGGGAGCACCGGGTGCTGTGAGCTTTTCTGTCTTTGGACAATTGAGGACTTTATGTTCCTTCCTGCCTTTGATCTGAGAATTCTGACGTCTGGTAACCACGGCAACCGCGGCTAGCAAACAGTTAGGCGCGGTTACCACAATTACCTGGGCACATGCACCTTCCGTTTTTTGGTCTTTGATGGACAAAGAAAGCAAGACGTGCATAAAATCCACCATAATTGAGGACTTTATGTTCCTTCCTGCCTTCGATCTGAGAATTCTGACGTCTGGTAACCACGGTAACCGCGGCTAACAAACAGCTAGGCGCGGTTACCACAATTACCTGGGCACATGCACCTTCCGCTTTTTGCTCTTTGATGGACAAAGAAAGCAAGACGTGCATAAAATACACCATAACTGATACCAAAGCAGGTGACAAAAACTACACAAGGCAGGCCACAAAAGTGGTTTACTGGCTACAAAGGCTACAACAGATGTTTAGTGGACACACACACGTGCGAGAAAAGAGGCAAAGTGTCTTTTCTTTTTGTAAACATCTGCTCAGCACTGCAGCGCAGCGCCTTCACGGCACCAGGGGCACGAGGACTTTCCCGGCGCGGTTTGCTTGGTTTAGCCCGGGGAGGGGGGATTAAGAGTGGGTGAACAGGTTGTAGCGGTGCGCAAGGTGGCGGTAAGGTCAGCGGGAGGATGCGTGGGTGAGCAGGAGAGCGTGGGCATTGTTGGACGGCAGCGCGCAGGGCAGAGCTGACAGAGAGCGTCTCTACATCTGCTCATCACAGCAACACAACCACATGTCAGAGTCACAGCGTGACTACGCAAGCATGACACGCGTCAAGACACGCTGCAGCTGACGAGAAAGCAGCTCACGGCCACACTACTCCAGAAGCGCCCGATCTCGGAAGCTAAGCAGAGTCGGGCCTGGTTGGTTAGTACTTGGATGGGAGAGCGCCTGGGAGCACCGGGTGCTGTGAGCTTTTCTGTCTTTGGACAATTGAGGACTTTATGTTCCTTCCTGCCTTTGATCTGAGAATTCTGACGTCTGGTAACCACGGCAACCGCGGCTAGCAAACAGTTAGGCGCGGTTACCACAATTACCTGGGCACATGCACCTTCCGTTTTTTGGTCTTTGATGGACAAAGAAAGCAAGACGTGCATAAAATCCACCATAATTGAGGACTTTATGTTCCTTCCTGCCTTCGATCTGAGAATTCTGACGTCTGGTAACCACGGTAACCGCGGCTAACAAACAGCTAGGCGCGGTTACCACAATTACCTGGGCACATGCACCTTCCGCTTTTTGCTCTTTGATGGACAAAGAAAGCAAGACGTGCATAAAATACACCATAACTGATACCAAAGCAGGTGACAAAAACTACACAAGGCAGGCCACAAAAGTGGTTTACTGGCTACAAAGGCTACAACAGATGTTTAGTGGACACACACACGTGCGAGAAAAGAGGCAAAGTGTCTTTTCTTTTTGTAAACATCTGCTCAGCACTGCAGCGCAGCGCCTTCACGGCACCAGGGGCACGAGGACTTTCCCGGCGCGGTTTGCTTGGTTTAGCCCGGGGAGGGGGGATTAAGAGTGGGTGAACAGGTTGTAGCGGTGCGCAAGGTGGCGGTAAGGTCAGCGGGAGGATGCGTGGGTGAGCAGGAGAGCGTGGGCATTGTTGGACGGCAGCGCGCAGGGCAGAGCTGACAGAGAGCGTCTCTACATCTGCTCATCACAGCAACACAACCACATGTCAGAGTCACAGCGTGACTACGCAAGCATGACACGCGTCAAGACACGCCGCAGCTGACGAGAAAGCAGCTCATGGCCACACTACTCCAGAAGCGCCCGATCTCGGAAGCTAAGCAGAGTCGGGCCTGGTTGGTTAGTACTTGGATGGGAGAGCGCCTGGGAGCACCGGGTGCTGTGAGCTTTTCTGTCTTTGGACAATTGAGGACTTTATGTTCCTTCCTGCCTTTGATCTGAGAATTCTGACGTCTGGTAACCACGGCAACCGCGGCTAGCAAACAGTTAGGCGCGGTTACCACAATTACCTGGGCACATGCACCTTCCGTTTTTTGGTCTTTGATGGACAAAGAAAGCAAGACGTGCATAAAATCCACCATAATTGAGGACTTTATGTTCCTTCCTGCCTTCGATCTGAGAATTCTGACGTCTGGTAACCACGGTAACCGCGGCTAACAAACAGCTAGGCGCGGTTACCACAATTACCTGGGCACATGCACCTTCCGCTTTTTGCTCTTTGATGGACAAAGAAAGCAAGACGTGCATAAAATACACCATAACTGATACCAAAGCAGGTGACAAAAACTACACAAGGCAGGCCACAAAAGTGGTTTACTGGCTACAAAGGCTACAACAGATGTTTAGTGGACACACACACGTGCGAGAAAAGAGGCAAAGTGTCTTTTCTTTTTGTAAACATCTGCTCAGCACTGCAGCGCAGCGCCTTCACGGCACCAGGGGCACGAGGACTTTCCCGGCGCGGTTTGCTTGGTTTAGCCCGGGGAGGGGGGATTAAGAGTGGGTGAACAGGTTGTAGCGGTGCGCAAGGTGGCGGTAAGGTCAGCGGGAGGATGCGTGGGTGAGCAGGAGAGCGTGGGCATTGTTGGACGGCAGCGCGCAGGGCAGAGCTGACAGAGAGCGTCTCTACATCTGCTCATCACAGCAACACAACCACATGTCAGAGTCACAGCGTGACTACGCAAGCATGACACGCGTCAAGACACGCCGCAGCTGACGAGAAAGCAGCTCACGGCCACACTACTCCAGAAGCGCCCGATCTCGGAAGCTAAGCAGAGTCGGGCCTGGTTGGTTAGTACTTGGATGGGAGAGCGCCTGGGAGCACCGGGTGCTGTGAGCTTTTCTGTCTTTGGACAATTGAGGACTTTATGTTCCTTCCTGCCTTTGATCTGAGAATTCTGACGTCTGGTAACCACGGCAACCGCGGCTAGCAAACAGTTAGGCGCGGTTACCACAATTACCTGGGCACATGCACCTTCCGTTTTTTGGTCTTTGATGGACAAAGAAAGCAAGACGTGCATAAAATCCACCATAATTGAGGACTTTATGTTCCTTCCTGCCTTCGATCTGAGAATTCTGACGTCTGGTAACCACGGTAACCGCGGCTAACAAACAGCTAGGCGCGGTTACCACAATTACCTGGGCACATGCACCTTCCGCTTTTTGCTCTTTGATGGACAAAGAAAGCAAGACGTGCATAAAATACACCATAACTGATACCAAAGCAGGTGACAAAAACTACACAAGGCAGGCCACAAAAGTGGTTTACTGGCTACAAAGGCTACAACAGATGTTTAGTGGACACACACACGTGCGAGAAAAGAGGCAAAGTGTCTTTTCTTTTTGTAAACATCTGCTCAGCACTGCAGCGCAGCGCCTTCACGGCACCAGGGGCACGAGGACTTTCCCGGCGCGGTTTGCTTGGTTTAGCCCGGGGAGGGGGGATTAAGAGTGGGTGAACAGGTTGTAGCGGTGCGCAAGGTGGCGGTAAGGTCAGCGGGAGGATGCGTGGGTGAGCAGGAGAGCGTGGGCATTGTTGGACGGCAGCGCGCAGGGCAGAGCTGACAGAGAGCGTCTCTACATCTGCTCATCACAGCAACACAACCACATATCAGAGTCACAGCGTGACTACGCAAGCATGACACGCGTCAAGACACGCCGCAGCTGACGAGAAAGCAGCTCACGGCCACACTACTCCAGAAGCGCCCGATCTCGGAAGCTAAGCAGAGTCGGGCCTGGTTGGTTAGTACTTGGATGGGAGAGCGCCTGGGAGCACCGGGTGCTGTGAGCTTTTCTGTCTTTGGACAATTGAGGACTTTATGTTCCTTCCTGCCTTTGATCTGAGAATTCTGA